>NW_017616574.1:4163862-4201362 GCF_001879475.1 Ipomoea nil | reverse complement strand
TCCATAAGGAGACCCTAATTTTTATATTTTTAGGGTGATACATTGAAGAATACTTGTATGGGAGACATATTTATAGGTAAATCAATTTTCGCACAAACAAGATGGCTTTGAGAGTTGAGGATATACCCCTAGGTTTGCGGCAATTTATATGGTAGACCGCGTCTGCATAGTATTGTAGACTTGGATCAAAACATCATTGTGATATTTAAGTTTTAACAGATTCTGTAGTTTATTGTTTATCACGTTTCAACACAATTTTTAATTTATTCTAGGTACATAATCAATATTCTTAAAGTACAAAATTTCATAACACGAGACATAAAAACTCACAACACACGACACATACACATATTATATATTTACTTATTATCAAATTTGATTTATGTAGATAATATATGTCATATAGACACATAATTTCATAATACAAGACATACATTCGTAAAAACACACAATATGTTGTGTGTCACACAACTATTAATCTATTCCAGATACAAAATCCATACACTTAAGTACAAAATTGCATAACATGAGGCACAGAAATACATAACACAAAACACATGCACATGTTTTATATTTACTTTAGTTCATGTACAGAATCAATATTTTTAAAGTATAAAATTACATAACATAATACATAAAAATGCATAACACAAGACACAAAAACGCATAGCACAAGACATAAAAGTGCATGTTATATTTATTTTATTTCAGGTACAAAATTCATACGCTTAAGATATAAAATTGCATAACATGAGACACATATACATGCTTTATACAATAAATAAAAACAAATATGTAACGTAAATTAAACAACAAACAAAGGGTGACTGTCAAAATTAAAAATCAAAATTACGTCAGATCAGGTTACAGTGTTACACTAAATAACGATGGTAGGTTTCCATGTGTTTAATAACCCCGGGCGCAAGAGATCGAGAGTGAGGTCAATTTTAACCGTAGATTGTATGTGAGTGACTTCATTGCAGTTTTTGTAGTTATTTGTTGCTCTATTTCTTTTATTATGGATATTAAAAATGATTACCAACATTAAATTTGGATATAATATTTGTAGAAACTTATTTTAAAAAAAATATTATAGCTGGTTTTACTACAAAATATAAGGGGCACTTATTATAGCCTTTGACAATGATTGTACTATTCCACTCAATGCTCTTCCAGCTAGCTCAGTCTTGCATAGAGCATATATCTCCTGCCCCACTCCATTGTCACCGGAAAACTCATCGGAATCTTCCCGGACAAACTGCATAAATTCTAGCTTTGCTCTAATCCGGGTTCTTATTCTCCAACCCAAGATCTCCCTAGCTTTTATTCCCTAAAACTATCACCAAGCTAACTTTAACATTAAAGGTAATCAAATTCGGTTCTCCAAACCTCTTATTTTATTACTTCCCACACTCTCTTTGCTGGGTGGGTTTTCTGTCCTTTTTCTTTTGGTCTCTACCTTCTGGGTGTTGAGCAGTGAAAAAAAGGTGTAAAAATTCTGCTTTTTTTCTTTTTTCTTTTGCTTGCTTGCCTTTTCTAGCTCAAGAAGACGTTGAAGGGTTCAAGGTTTGGGGTTTGTTGGGGACTGGAAATGACAGAAACTGAGAAGGGAAATTAGGGTTTTGCAGTGTGATCAGTTGAGGTGGGAGTGGTGATGATTCTCTCTTTTCTTAATTTTTGTTTTTTCTTCATTTGCGGTTTGGGTTTTGTTGTGAAGGCCTTTTGCTTGTATTCTTGGCTAAAGTTTCTGTGCTAAGCTGACAAGCAGTGAATGCTTTTACTGGATTTGTGTGTTGTTTGTAGTAAAGTCTGTGAAAGAGATGAAGTTTGCTTGGCCTAGAAGTCTAAGCTAAGCTAAGGTTGCACGAAACTAACAAAACGCCATTGGAAGGAGAGAAACTCAACAACAATGGAATTTCTTACCCAAATTCTTGTCTCTTTCCAGTTTCTATTTGCTCCCCACATTTCCAGCTTACACATCACAGACTCTGGGTTTCCATAACCAAAAAAAAAAAAAAGTTAAATTTTTTTGAAAATTCTGTCATTTAAGATGTTTAAGGTTTCTTGTTAGTAATGACCAATTTGTTGTTGTTTTTTTTTTTTTTTTTTTTTTTTTTTTTTTTTTGGTTTTTCCTTAAAGCTCCCATCTTTATGTGCCTCATGGTTTTTGCTCAGGTTTCTTAACGGTTTGGGTTTGATGTAGGGATGAATTTTGGTCACTAAGGGGGACTGATATATAGGTTCTACGTTTAATGGAGACGAGAACCCACAGGCCTGATTTGCATGTTGTACAACAAAGCAGGCGGGATAAGTTGAGGGTTCAGAACATTCCATCGTCGTCTTCTTCGCAGTACCTGGGAGACTATTCTGGGAATTGTGAGCACTGGTCCTTGCAAAACCAGGGACCAAACATGGATCTTGCTCAGCTTCCTAGTTGTCGGTATGGGAACATTTCATATGAACAGTCAGTATTGTCCTCAGAAATGCTAAATTTCGGGTCAGATTCACAGTCTTTAGTAGCGCACAAGAACGATGCTGTTACTGTGAATCAAGAACCCCCATCTTCTCCACCGGGCGATAAGGCTGGTGGTGGAGATAATGGCCAGTTTAGTAATAGCTTCAACCATTTTGTTAATGTGAGTGGTGAGGCACAGAATTGGAAGAGCGTTGGATCACAGCAGCAGATTTGCTGTGATTGGAATAATAATGTTGGGGCGAATTATTCGAGTGTTAGCCCTATGGCTGTGGGAGGAAGCTCATCGTCCCGGGGTTTGATCCCGAATAATTGTGTTCCTGTTTCTGGAACTCATAGTGTGAAGCCGGGGTATTTCAAGTATAATGAAGCACAATCGAATTTGAGTAACACGACGACGAGTGTAATTCCAGGACAGTTTGAGGATTTGCAGTTTAGTGCATACTGTCCAGAAGTGACTTTGGGGAGCTGCATTGAGACTAAAATGACCTCTGTATCATCGTTGGCAAACCCGAGGGAAAGTGGGCGTGGTTCGTGGTTGGATTCTCGGAGCGAGCTTCATCTTCTTCCGACTTATGCTGATCAGTCTAGTGTGTTATGTGTTAACAGTGATTCCGAGATGGTAAATAGGGCAGTTGAGGGATGGCAACGAAACGACATCTCGAGCACTACTCAGGCTCTATCGCTCTCGCTTTCCTCACTTGCTGCGCCATCCAAACCCCATTTCGGGGCAGTTGGCAGCCAGCATAATGTTTCCGGGGACTTGAATTGTGGCTTTGATGCCATGCCCGGGTTGCGCCCATTGAGGTCTGACTACTTGTATTCCTCCTCGAAACAATTGAGTAAAATGTTGGAGAATGCTGGTGCTTGTCAAGACACAGTCGTCAGGAATTCGACTTTATCTCATCTAAATGTGGTGCCGTTCGGTCCTTTCACAGGTTATGCAACCATTCTGAAAAGTTCGAGATTCCTAAAACCCGCACAGCAGCTGCTGGATGAAGTATGCAGTTTTTCTGGCCATAGTGCCCTAACAGTATCTGCGCTCACCAAGAGAGTTTTGGATGAAATCTGTCTTTCAAATGATGGCATCGAGGGTGACAACAGCGGATTATCTTCTACGCTCTTTGGATCAAACGGCAGTGGTGTATGCAGCAGCTCCAATGAATCCTATCTGAGATCCGAATATCAGCAAACGAGAGTCAAGTTGTTATACATGCAGGAAGAGGTAATTCTTTAATTTGACTCCCATAGCTTGGCTTGTTTAATTAGATAACCCAAGTTATTCCTAAACTATGTGTTCAATTAAGTGCATGTGCCTTGGTAGGAAATTACAGTCTGATTGAATATATCATCTTGAAATCTACATACCCATTTGTGTTATTGTCATCCTAGAATCTGAAATTGCATAGTCTTGTAGACATGATTTTGGGCTGTTGTTAATTCATCTATTTTTTCTAATTATAATCAAGTTGATGTCTACTTTGGATCGGATGTTTCCCGCCTAGCTTTGTGCACAGTCTTACATTTTTGTGTCTGATGTAATACAATGCACTCGGGATGCTATTCTTGTGTATCTGTCTGTGGCTTTGGATTTAAATACACTCTGTAACCATATATCTGAACTAAGTGGTAATGTTTTCTGTTGAAAATGTAACCCAAGGCCCTATAATACCTGAATACGTAAAGTTTGTAGAAAATCCTTTCAGCCAAATCAACTTTTACAAAAACCCCGTAAGATTAATTGCAGTTTTAGAATCTAGTTATTCATGCAAAAAGTTTTTAAGTGTATAGTACTCCGTAATTCTTAGTAGGCTTTTCATACTCCTACAATGAATGAGTGCTATATTACTTTAGCCTTTCCCCTTTAGGAATGGTTGATTAGAAAGACTGAATCGAACTTTAATTTGTATTTGTTGCGGTAGCAAAGTTAGACACCTTTAGAACCCACGGCCACGGGAGTATGATTGATTGATTAACTTTTAATTGCTATGGGCTCCGTACACAAAGTATTGTTTGAACGAATTAAAGATTAAAGGATTAGGATCAATCAATCCAAATGATCATTATGAAAAATGCTAAACACTGTTAATAAGTTGCTTTATTAAAGTAGCACACTAAGTGATTTGGAGATGGCCTGTGAAATAAACCATTCCTTAATGGCCAACATAGTGACGACATCTCCTCCACCTACTCATGTAAAAGTGACATAATACCTAACACAGGTGAAATGATATGTTTTTTAGTTATTATCTTTAAGAAATATTTGATTTTTGCTTAAACAGTTGTGGTTTAATTTGTCTAGTGGTCTGACTTAGCGGTTTAAGATGAAAAGTTAAGAGAATTTTCGACTGTAATTCATATATGCGTTGCCAGAATTGAATCTGAATTCCTAGCTTCTTGTGCGATGTTTTCGAAAGGTTTGCAGAAGGTACAGCCAGTATCATCAACAAATGCACATGGTAGTTTCGTCCTTCGAATCGGTGGCTGGACTGAGTGCCGCTACCCCGTACATATTGCTGGCTCTCAAGACTATCTCCAGGAGCTTTTATTCCATTAAAAGCGCCATCTCAGATCAGCTGAGGAACATTCGGAAAACTTTGGGTCAACAACTGTTATCTCATGCCGGGAGAAGTAAAGGGGATAGAGTTAGCTCGAGTCTGAAATTGGCTGACCATCCGCTAGAAAAGCAGAGAGCTATAGGTAGCGGGATGGGTTTTTTGGATCCCCAACCGCAAGTTTGGAGGCCACAGAGAGGCTTACCCGAGCGTGCTGTTGCTGTTCTTAGAGCTTGGCTCTTTGACCATTTTCTTCATCCGTGAGTATCGCTTTCAATTCGTTCTCTCTTTTGAGCTTTTAATTTGTGTCCATCTCATTTCTGTTTTCTTTGAAATCTCGATTTTATACCTAACAGGTATCCAACGGATGCTGACAAGCATATGTTGGCCACCCAGACTGGCTTAACTCGTAACCAGGTAGGATGTAAACAGCATTGTCGATTATTTTATGTATTGAGGATTGTAGCGATTATAGTGCTAGCTATGTGGTTGATTTAGGTTTCAAACTGGTTCATCAATGCCCGAGTTCGAGTTTGGAAGCCCATGGTTGAAGAAATACACATGCTCGAGACTAAAGCGATGTCAAATGTTGGAAAACCCCAAGTCACAAGTGCAACAGAAGGCGCAACGACCCAACACTTGAACGGTTTCGCCTTCCAAAACGAAAGCCAATACTCAAACCGGCTGAGCATGAGAGGAATACCCCCGACCCCGGGCCTGCAAGCAGAATGCTGCACGGGGATTGGCGAAAGATCACACCCCGCTAGCTGGAGCACTGCTCAAGAAAAACAATCGAGGATCAACTGTCACATTCCTGCAGCAGCAGCTGCTGGTATGGATGGACCGCTCATGGGTTTCATGCCTTACCATCATCAAAACAACCTCGAAATCGGGGGCCTTGGATCTGTATCGCTCACGCTGGGGCTGAGGCAGAGCGCCGCTGAGGGAGTGCAACATGAACCTCACCAGCATTTAGGAGGTCAAATCATCCATGATTACCTTGGTTAAGTCTAGGTTATGTTGGAAATAAGGAAAAAACTACAATTAATCCTCTAGTGATTGAATTGCTACAAAGTGGGTCATCATTATCCTCTTTAAACTGTATGATAAATGACACTTGACAATGATAAACCTCAAGTGAAAAAAAACATAAATATGCACATGTTAGCAATCTATAAGAAAGAGCTACTATATTTAGCTCACTTTGGTTGGCAGGTTTATTTGTTTGTTTCTGGGCTTCTTGTTCTGTATCTCCATTTCCCTTTTGTAATACTAGCGATTTATTTGATTTATGAGAAAGCTTGCAGTCCCGTTATCTTATATACTGATGCTCTAAATTAAAGGTTACTAACTGCTGCTGTTTCATTTTACTTAGGGTTCACTAGTTTAGTAGGCAATATTGAACCGGTTTAGTAGGCAGTATTTCAAGGAAGATGAGCAAAATAGTTCATTTATTAATTATGATGATAAACTATATTTTTCAATGTTACTGTCATAGTATTTATATATAATAACCATAAACGTACTACGAGACATTTAAAACATTATTCTTGTGCTGTTCACTTTGCTACACTTGCCAACAGGTAAATTATTGTATGGACCATGGTCCACACAATATTATGTGGACCATAACAAAAAGTACATTTTTAATATACTAAATGCACATTATTTTTGTACTGAATGTACATTATACAATATAATGTACACTCAGAACAAAAATAATGTATATCCCTTGTATACAATATACATTATCTTTGTACTGAATTTACATTACTTTATAGTAGATAAAATATGGTCCACAGAACTTGTGTGGACCATAATGATTGACTCCAACATTTATCCAATCTCTCTTACATATGAGCCATATGCGACAACACGTCCTAAACAAAAATCACCTAAGAATGAAAGAACACATAACTACCCCTTCGGCCTAGAGCTGCCAAACTTGTCTTCCTCCCAAACTTGACAAATGGGGACAGTTAACTACCTAAGTACCTCTTCGGTATAGAGGTGCCAAACTTATACTCCTCCCAATTTTTAAAAATGGAATTGGAGGATCATCAAAAGTTGCATGCATGCTCCAACCTAACATACAAACCTCTTAAATTAAATATTACAAAAAAAATAATAAATAATTTGATTCAAGCTTAATTAACTAAATCAGAATGAAAGAGAGTGTATTGAAGAGATCAAGAAGAATTAAAATGTTACCTCACGGCATTAGTCTAGTGGATAAGAAATCACACTACTTGTTTTTCAATAACAAGGTGGAGTTCGATTTCTACTACGAATATTGAAGGTTTGGGTTGAATTCTTTTTGCGCAAAAGTGTACTGTTTAATACTGAGTTTGGACATGTTTATATGATCTATATATGATATAATATGATAAAGTCAGGAAACTTGAGTTATAAAAAAAAAATTGTTCAAAAGAATGGAAGAAATGATGATAAGTTTTGAAACTCATGTAGTATATATACGAGCGGTGTCAACTACGAATACGGTTTCTAGGGTTGGTTCAGAGTTTGGATCCTTTGCCTAGTCCGCTTGTTGGTTTAAGTGCTGGAACTCGGAATACTTGGCAGTGGGTTAGAGGTTAACGAGCTAAAAGCTAGCGTACGTGTAGAAATAGTCCAAAAAAGTTCCCCACTCAGCAATAAATACGGTATTTGTAGGGAAGAAGGGGGAATAGATTCGGGTCCCGCGGTATGCATGGCACGTGGAACACATGCACGAGTTCAGGTTGGGGCCCAAGGGGGCTTGGCCACGTGCTTTGATATTCCTGAACGCCTTGGGTACTGCTACTGGGACAAAATCGACAGGTCGGTCCTGACTTGACTAGGTCGGGGTGCAAATAATGTAAATGTGACAGGTACAAGGGGTCCTTAACAGAGCTCGGTGACCGAGGAGGTCGGGAGCATAGGGTACAGGGTCGGTGCGGGTCGGATCAGGCCCAACTTGCAGAGAGGGTCCAGCATCGACGATCATATGCGCACGATTAACGGGGAATAATCCCCATCAAGTAGCCCCTTAGCCCGGAGCCTGACGATGGTCCGAGAGGAAGGGTTTGTGCGACAACTCGAACGGAGGCCGCAACTTTGCACGGATCGGGTGCGACGTAGGTGCACGGTCAGAGCGCTGACCACCCCGTTCACAGGGTCCGAAAGACACGTGTCGGCCATTACCGTGCGTTTGGGATTCGTGCCCAGTTTTGAAATTTGAAACGTTTTTCCCCCCAACCACCCTTTGTAAATAGGGCGTTCTGATGGGTTCCATTTCACGCTTTCTTCCGCTAATATGAGATTGGAGCTTCCTGAGCTGCTGTACTTGCAAATTTCTCGTTCTCCCAAACTTCCCGATATACCGCGAGGTCAACCATTAAGCACTTTTCCGAGCTTCTCCCTTAAAATTTTAATTAAAGTTTTTTTGATTCAAACGCACTTTGCATGTATCCTTATTTGGACTTTCACACTAAAACATCTTCCCTTAATATTTAAAGACAAGACATGTCGGATTCCGACAGCCAAAACGTCTCGGGCCGAGACTATGACGATGAGGTCGAGGTCGGTTCTTTCACGGTCTCCACCGACGACGACTCAACCATTCGGGAAATCGACGCATTCCCAGGGGATTTAGCAGAGTCATCCCTAGCTGCCGACGCTGAAGTTGGCCAACGACCCGTCGCGCCGCCCCCTACAGACGAGGAAGTCGGGCCCTCCAGGCGTGAGAAATCACCTCGAGCTGTACTTTCTGCTCTCTATCCTTCTCTCTCTCATTTTTCTCTTTCCCGCATTATCTCGACCCTTCTGGTCGGTTATCCCTCTACGACCATTCCGGTCGGTTCTTCCTCAACTCGTGCTCCCACCATCCCGAGTGGTAAGCAAATCTTTCTTAATAATGAGTCTTTGTGATAACATTCTTACTTACTTACTTGGGCCGAGGTCAAAGAGGTTTTTTTGTCTTCTGACCGGCCGGGTTCGTTTTGATACCTGTCGCTCTTCAAGTAATATCATCAAGCGTACCAAAGGGTACTGGCTTGGGATTCATCTCGACTCCATCAAGGCCCCATTGATGTTCTCATTCTCTCCCTTCCTTCGATACTATGAGGTCCTTCCCGGCCAAATAAGCTCGAACGACTACTGAATCTTGGCTTGCTTCCCGCAGATCTATGCTCAACACGGTCTCCTGTGTACTATCGAGGTCTTCAACTTCCTTTTTTCTATTTGGTCTCTCCCGCCCAAACATGGGGGAGAGTTTCAGATGGTACAATCTCGGGGGTACCATTGCAGCATCACCCATCTCCTGGACAACAACAAGGGCGGGAAAGATCGAATTCTTTTGATCAAATACATCTGGAAGCTGCCCGTGCCTCAGGTATGGTCAAAGCACTTCACTAAGCATACCTTCCCACCCAAGACCCGAGCATTGGCTAACGCTGCTGCAAATATTTCTTCAGAATTCTACAACTACCATATATTCCTGTCATGCAACGAGTACATGTAGGCTTAGCTCTAGGCCCCGAGGTATGACCTTGAGGAGAATTGGAGAAGTACAACCCCGAGCCTATAGGCACCACCGTCGCGGTCCCGCCACCAACACCTGGCCCGAGCACCAAAAGTTTATAATTTTGACAGTCGCAAAAGCGAAAAAAAAATCTTTTCAAAAGGTTTTAAGTTCATCATCCGATCGTGTTTACCGACCTCTACAAACTCCTCTTTTCTTGTTTGCAGGTATGTGCCTTGATAAAGGATTCGCCACCACCTCGGCCGCACCCTGACAGCCTCGGGCTAAATTTGCCCTAGGGGTAAAAGGACAAGTTCCGCCGCAGCCGCTCTCGTTGAGCCCGCCATCTTGACCACCCTACCCCTCCACATCGTGCAGCCCGTGAGCTCGGGCTTAGATTTCCAGATCACCCAAGCCCACAACAAGAGGGGAAATGAGAATGCAATAGAGTCGGATGTCGAAGAGGTCACTCTTCTTAAGCGTCATAGGTGGGCGAGTCTCCCGTGCCCGACCCCGGTGATCGACACCCTTCTGAGTAGGGGGGGGGGGGGGGGCAAATGACCGCTCTGCTGGAAAGGATCAGCAAGATGGTCTCGACCAGGGAGAACACACTGGATTAGTCGGCAGACCAGATTGGTGAACGTGTGACCGAAGATATACTCTGGGTAAACTTCGTTTCACCTTTCTATTGTTTTTCAGCACTTCTTTGGCATGTCTAACTAATTGTGATGCTTGCAGCTGGCCCATACCGCGATTGATTTCTTCTGTCAAGCTAAAGCCTATATATATATATATATATATATATATATATATATATATATATATATATATATATATATATATATATATATATATATATATATATATATATATATATATAAAATGTGCGTGAGGTTTATACTTGTGATCAGGTGCATTTGCGACTTCCCGTGCGGTTGTGCGGTGGATTAATGTGCGTGAGTGTTGTGCTTAATGTGCCTGCAATTTGTACTTAATGTGCGTAATGTTAATATGCGTGAGTTTTGTACTTAATGTGCCTGAGTATTGTGCTTAATATGCGTGAGATTTGTGCTTAATGTGCGTGAGTAGTTCAGAATTACGAGCTCAGAAGGAAGCAGAACAGAAAACTCACGCACATTAACGCCCAAGCTTCTTGTTACTTCTTCCTTCAATTTGGCCATTGATTCTGGATTATCAGCTACCTTCAGTGCAATTGAATGTTTATATAGATGACGCACGCACAACAAAATTTGCACACCAGCTAAGTGTGGATTTCTGTTGTATTATTCCCATAATTCTTAACCACCATAGCTCGCCTCCGCATCATCATCAGGGAGGGGGCAATGGCTACTGGGGATGGGGAAGAAGCTGACATCAATATTTTCTGCTGCATTTTACACATTCACGCAGATTAAGTACAAATCTCAGGCACATTAAGCACAACACTCACGCACATTGAGTACAAATCTCACGCACATTAATCAACCGCACAACCGCACGGGAACCGTTCACTATATATATATATATATATATATATATATATATATATATATATATATATATATATATATATATATATATATATATATATATATATATATATATATATATATATATATATATAACGAAAAAAATGGTTTTATAATTTTTAATATAATCCCAACAAACAAGAAAAGAGAAGCAGAAATCCAAGTCGTGTGTAACACACACTTAAAACCGATTTGCTACTCCTGAGGGTGTGCTGAGAGCGTTGTATCGTCAGTCTCCCAAGATAAAATGGATTACGACTGTAGTGTTTGAGCACTCAAACATAAAGTCCGGCGAACTAGAACAAAGGTCGAGCACTCCATCTTTTTACGGAAGTGTTGGTAGAACTTTTCGTATGAAAACATTTTGAGAGAGCAAGAGAGAAAAGCAAATTTAAGTGTTTTGAAGTTCTCAAAAAAAGCAGCTTAATAATTCAGTCCAACACCAAGCTTTTATAGAAGATGAAGAACTAAATAACATTAAATCATGACATTAACATGACCTACAACTTTAATGAAGATGCATCGTGAATTGATATATAGTGCGACTTGTGAAGCCTAGTAAATTTGCAAACAAATAATACCCGGAGTATCGTGTTATCGGTTCACAGGGAAGTGGGTGTATTAAACACTAGCTACTAAATTATTCTATGAAGCTAATCCTATGATTGACTTGGAATGGTTGCATAAAATAAATAAAATTAAGTAATGATTCAGGGTAATGGAAACATTAGAGAGAAACTGAGATTCCTGGGATTCATGTGTTTAATCCCCTAGTGCCTAACCTAATGCAATATTAAATCTGGGTTCATACGAGTGTGAGGATGCAAAGCGGTTAGAGATACTCATGTAGTCTCTAACACTGGTGAATATCCACTCCCGTGCGATAACCACCCAATAAAACGAGAACAAGCATCATACATCCTTAACTACTACCATCTCCCGAACTGGAAATAATCAAGAATTAAATCTCCCTAATAAACTACCCTTTCCCAAGGTGCAACAATTATGTGCAATTGTGTATGCCCTAATTTATGCCTAACTCCCGTTCAAACATGAATATGGCAAACGAAACAAGTAACTATGGCCAGTAATTACAAGCATCAAACAATAAAGTCACAATTGCAACACAAGTATTAAACCCAAATAATAATATGTTAAAAAATCTAAGAGCTCAGGCACATAGGTTCATAAACACTTTTACCCAAGAATCTCTAAGGAATTTAGCCAAGCATGACTAAATTATACATAGCCAATAATAATAAAAGTTATACAAATTATCTAAAGAGTACAAGAATGAACCAGACGAATCTCCCAAATCTCCCTAGCCTTCTTCTTGCATCCCAAGATAACCTGTGGCTCTTAATTTCTCCCTGTTTGTCTCCAAAAATCTCTGAATGAATATTAAGGTTGAGGAATATAAAATTTTATAGTAGATACAAAGCTGGGGCAAAATAAGAATTTCCTATTTAATTACGGAAATTAGCGTTTAATTAACAACTTCTATAATCTTTGATATTTGTTTTCTTTTTTTTTCCTTGAAATCAGCGCCTTATTATTTGAAATTGTGTGCAGCACTTAATTTGATTGTAAATTACCCATGAAGTCAGCGCCTTTTGCTTTCGTGGGGAAACTGCCGCCGCGACTTCGACTTTCTCGACGCGTCGAGCCTATTTGCTCAACTTCCGAACACGTTCTGAAAAATTTGACGCGTATATGTTTTCTTCGATCCATTTTTGACTCCAAATTTGTCCTAAGACTTCCCTTGCTCATAACCTTTGACATACAATGGTTCAAAAACATTAACAAACACAGTAAAATATTCAAAACAAGTGTGAACCATAATTAAATATTAAAATAAAGAATTATGCAATTAAATCACCAAAATCATAAACCTAAGCTTAACAAATATAAATAAATCAATAATAAAAATATGCGCAATTTGGCTCACATCAACTTGTAAGATATATTGAGTCATATGGGATTTCCCCGCGTGAAAAATAATGGGAATGAGAACCTTTTGGAAGTTTTTTCAGTTCAGACCATATTCGCGTGGACAGGTAAAATGAGGCAAGCGCCTTTTCAAATTTCGAACTCATTTTTGAGATTTGATTTGCACCCCTTACGAGTAAGAGAGAACCTCTATACTATACAATTCAACATCTTTATAAAAAGCTCTTGTATATATAGTGGTGTAAACTCACTTCCCAAACTAATGTGGGACAACTGCTTTTACAAAGCCTTCCCACCTTCATTTCACAACTCAAATGAGTCTACTTTAAAAATCAATTTCTCATTCATCCATTATCCGTTTTGAGCGTACTATATATCAATTTTTTTATCTCACTACGAAGAGTGTGAATCCACTTTGACCCAATCTAAATCAAAAGTGGACCTCACATATATTTGTACTACAAAATAACCACTTAAATGTCATTTAAGCTACAAATTCCAACATAAAGAAATTAAGATGTGCATCTTTTACTAGCTATAACTTTTGGCGTAGGGCTAACCATTTGATCCAACCAAACCATCATTTCCATAAATTAGTGTAGTTTATTTTTCATTAGAATAATTTTTTTTTATCACCCAAACATTTATTTTTCCTCAAATTTGAGAAAAAAATTCTCCTAAAAAAATATTTTCTTATGATCCAAACACTATTTATAAAAAAATTAATTTTCAATTTTTTAATTATAAATTGATTGCCAAAATTTTCCAACCAAATGAAAACATGGTCAGAAAGTAGGTATTTTTCAAGCAAGATAATACTAGTTGTTTCTTTTTGGAATTAAAAGACTATTTTTTTCCTTAAAAATAAAGAAGAGGGTTGTTGGTTTTTGGGTTTTCAGGCCCAGGGAGGTCCAACACAACCTTAGTTGTTGGATTCACCTTTCACACAAAATTGCAGAGAAATGGCAGTACTCGTAATAGCTTTCAGTGTGTCTCTCTCTTCTCTCCGGATGAACTTGTCTGGATGACAAGGGTGGAGGAGCCTTTATATAGCAGGCTCCCCTCCTACCGACTTGAAGGCCATTAATGACTGACTTCAAGGCTAATTACAATCGTCGAGCCATTGGGCGCCATTACCGGATTGATCAACGGCTCCTTGGATCCGTAACGGTCTGACCGAGTCCTGCCTTGAATGCCTCCAACGGCTCCGGGGCCGGGTCTTCTTAAATGAGGCTTCTCGACGCTCGCCTAACGGCTCTGAGCCGTCCCTTCGTGGACTTGAGCCTGGGCCGAGTCCTGGACTCGGCCCAAGTTCCCACTGAGCTTCTTCACTGCTAGCCCACGTTCCTTATCTTGGATTCCCTTCTTGGGCCAATCCTTCTTGGGCCGGGGTTCTCACCCCATCAACTAGTCCCTCACTTTTCCACATCCGGTCCGCTAATCCGGATTTGGAAAAGTAGTAACCGATCGTCTTTCTCAATCTCCGAATCCATGCATTGAATATCCCTTATGACGCACGGATTCTCTGCCATCTTTTCGGATTCATCGGAACCGTTTCGATTCTCCTAGCTCCGTGCGGCTCCTATAAATGGTCTCTTATTCTCCTCGTCTTATCCACTGGTCCACCATGGGTCGCTCACCTCTGAAAGGGAAGCGGATCGATTTCGGCTCTCCTCGACGTCCCCTTCCTTCGAAGCGGACTCGACCTGAGAGGGAAAGCAAGAAAAAAGCTTCTCGTCCGACTCCTCGGAGATCTCCTGCTGGTGCTACCTCCTCAGTTTCTCAGCCGCCGACCCCGCCTCAGCGAGAGGTCGTGCTGCCCTTGCTTCGTCCGCCGACTCCAACAACCGCCAGGGTGACTTCTCAAGATGGATCCTTTGTGGAGGTGGCCGTCCCCGAACAATTGACTTTCCGCATGACTTTCTCTATTCCCCAGGATGACCCCGACGGGCCAGTCACGGGTCTGATGGACGATGGGGACTATGCTCGTTACTTGGAGAGGTATCCTGATGACGAGGAGCCTGTGGATCTGCCGCTCATGCCACCCTTCTGGGATTCATTCTGCCCCTCTCCCCCTGGGCCATCGGGGGGAAGGTTCTTTGGAAGCGACTCCTCCTCACCCGGCGAGTGATCACCTTGACCAGTGTTGACTTCATGTTTCCGAGGGGCTTACTTAGGAGCATTTTAATTATCTTCGTTGTAATAAGCTCCCGACCCGTTGTATCCCCTTCTTTTCAATAAACTGCTATTGTTCTGTTCTGTCTTATATCTCGTGTTTGTCGTGTATCCCTCCGGTCGACTGGTTGAGGAGTCGGCCACATCGTCAGGCCTTTTTTCAGTCTGACATCTGCAAGATTCCCCATATCTTGGGTGAATCTAATCTTTTCTGCACGGCGTGCGAATCTTGCTCTTCCCGGGCGGATTTGATGGAACTAATCTCTGACAGAGATTCGCACCTTCCGTCCAATCCGGCTCAGTTATGTCAGTTACAATTTCCTCCGTGATTCTCGCCTAGGTATTCGCTTCCATTGGGCTATATAAGGACCCTTTATGGTTCGTGCAAATCACAATACATCTCATTTTCGAAAGCACGGAGCTATGAGCTACAGAGACGGTGATCGCCGCTGGTCCATTCGTAACCAGGAGCATGCTCGACTGGAGAAGCTGAAGCAAAAGAGGCTAGATAATGGAGGTCGTCTGGTGGGCGACTCGGCCTCAGACCCCATTGTGGTGCCCCCAGACATGCTGGACCTGATGTGCAAGGAGCCTGCTGTCGCGGAAATGGAACCAGTGATGGACGACCCAGTTCCAGAGGAGGAAGAAGTGTGGGAGGTTCCTTCGCTCTTTGGGATGGCTATGTCTCCGAGCGCCCTAGAGAGGCCCCTGTAAATGGTTGATGATGGGAAGCTGGCTGTGTATCTGGACGAGGTGTCGGAGCCTGAGCCGAGTCTCCTCTGCCTTTTCGACCTCAGTACTTTTTAGAGGGTCCTCCTCCAGCTCGCCCGTTGGAGGAGAAAGAAGCCAAGTCCTGATCTACTTTTTCCTTGTATCTTGCCTCTGGCTGAGTCCTCGGCCTTGTACTTTTCATGTTTTATCGAATAAACTGTATGCTTTTCGTTTTACTTGATACTTGTACTTTCTTTGATCGACTTCCACTCCCTCCCTAATGGGATCTTTCTTGTTGGGGAGTCGCCAGATCTGGTGGTCCGACTCCGAGACTGGAATCTTCTCGTGAGCCTTGCTTGCGTTGACTGACGGACCGAATTCCTTCGGGTTTTTCTGGAAGCTTCTAACTAGACCCGGTGGGCCCAAAGGCCGCGGCCTACTATGGGCTTCTGGCTTAGCAGGCCGGGTCAGTGTCACCGGACCAAGCTTAGGGTAGACGCGCCGCCTGCAGGCTAGCCCTAGGCCTGAACCGTCTTTCCGCCTTCCGAGGCATTAATTACGGCGTCCTTTCACTTCTTGTCACCCTTCTCTTCTCTAATGAGAGGGTAACACGTGGCCGTCCGTTGGGATTCTCCCCCCTTTTAAATAGCCATCTTCTTCATCTTCCTCTCACTTTTCTCTCAACTCTCCATACTCAGCGTCAAGCACCTCCGATCCTCTTCTGCATTTTCCTCAGTCCACACACTCAGGTTGGTAAATGTCTTTCTCCTCACACTCTTCTTCTTCTCGTCGTCGCTCGATCGATAACCCGACGGCGACTTCCCCGTCTTTTTATTCTCCTTCCTCTTCCTCTTCTTCTTCTCCTCGTCGCATGGAACTTCCGGCAGATCTTCCATCGACGTCTTCTCTTCCACCGACCCCCTCTTATTCGGGGGCGGTTACTCCTATTAGCCCCGCTCACCTAACGACGGTGGCGGCTCTGCCAGACGGTGCCGGACGGCCGCGAGGCAAGTTCGATTCAATCGCCCGACCGTCCGGGCCACCGTCCATCGTTACCGCGGCGGACCTGGACATGGCCCGCTTTCTACTTGGGCCTTCGGCCCTAGTTTTTGCCCCAGAGGGCCGGCCCATTCATGACCCACTGGAGGGTTGTGTGGGTATTCACTTGCACTCGGTTGCCTTCGGTTTCTGAGTTCCTCCGTGTACCTTTCTCTCCCTCTTCTTTCGCCACTATAATTTGGTTCCGGGTCAACTAGTGCCCAATTCTCATCGCCTCCTCACATGCTTCATAAATCTCTGCCACTGGTGGATGTGTGAGCCGGATCTGGACCTATTTCGGTATCTCTTTACCGTGAACAAGGTTGGCTCGCACTCGCCGGGCTTTGTTCAGGTTGCCGCTCGTCCGGGGCGACAGCTTTTCGAGGGGTTGTCCGACTCCATCAAGGACTGGAAGCCCCTCTACTTCTTCGTTCGCCCCGCTCTTTCTTCCTTCACCTTTTCGACCTTGTGGCCGGCTGCTTTATTCAAGCCCTGCTCTCGGCGCGCCGTCTTCTCTCAAGATGCGATCCAGGGTGGCAAGTCCTTGAGGGGCTTTGGGCCATACTCTGTTAAGTACTAGTCTCGGGTCCGAGCTATGGCCAAACGAGGCTTGCTGCCAGACGGCGCGACCACCTTAGGTAGTTCTCCCATGCCTTTCCTTTTCCTTTCTTTTCTTGTCCGACTGTTAACACTAATCTTTCTTCTTTACATGTCCTTACGACTCCGACTCCACCAGTTCTGACGAGGCTGCCACTCTGACTCCAGAGATGGTTGACAGAGCTGAAAAGATGAGGCACCGACTGACTCAACGCGCCACCGGCGCTGCTGCTGCCTCTTCCTCCCAACCGTCGCCGGCTCCAAGGTCGACTCCTCCACCACCACGTACCGTGGTCGACTTGATGCCATCGTCCGTCGTCTCGCCTACTCGACAGCCGCCTCCTCCTCCGTCCGAAAGTCCGAGCTCCAAGCGGCCGGGCGAGCAATCGGATGCGCCGGCTCCGAAGAGGATTCGGTTGAGTCACGAGGTGGACGAGGATGCCCAGATCTGGCAACGCACCTCCTCCGTCCGCACCTGGGCTGAACACGTTCTTCTTCCTAAGGACGTAGAGGCGACCGGCGCCATGCCGGACGAGTACATCATCGAGGCCTCTCTTCGCCAATCCTACCGCGTAAGTGTTTCCGACCTGCCCTTTTTCCAGCTCTTTTTCTTTGCGTTATCTGACTTCCTGTCGCTTTGCAGAACCTCACTTTCCAGATGGAAATGCATAGGCGACTGAGGGAGTATAAGACCGGGCTGCAGTCTCTGGCCCTTCGGGTGCGCCAAACTGAGGAGGCTTTTCTAGCAGAACAGGCTAAGCATGCCAAGTCGGTGGAGGTGCACACCTCCGAGATGCTAAGGGTCACCCGTCAGTGGGAGGAGGAGCGGGACAAGGTCGCGACTATTGCTGCGACTTCGGTGGAGGATTACAAGAAGTCGGCGGCCTTCGAGGCAGACGTGAAGGCGGCGGTGGCAGCTCGGCAGAAGGAAATCGCCCAGGAGTGGCTGGCGACGCCGGAGGGGGATGACTACCTCCTGGATCTGGGCGAGCGTGACTATCGCCTTGGTTTCTGTGAAGCTTAGTCGGAAACTTACGCTGCTTTGCTGGCCCGCGATTCCGCCTTCACTCCCGAGAGCTGGAGCCTCAAGCCACTGCTGGACCTTCTTCCGGCGACTGATCAGCCCGTATCGACTGTAGATCCGACCGCTCTCCCTGTGGCGGAGTCCGCAGATCCGGCAGCTCTCCCTGTGGCGGAGCCTTCAGAGCTGCCTCCTCAGGCGGAAGACTCCTCACTCGTCCTTCCAGCTGGACCAACGGCAGGAGAGCGAGTGGAGAGGGTCGACGTTGACACTCCCCCCCAGTAGCTTAGGGCTAGTCTTTTTTAGATAGCCTTCTTTTGTATGGGCTGGCCTCCCTCTCGGGCCTTTATTATTAATGAAGTTTTCTTTTGTTCCCTTTGATTGCCTTCATCTTTTTTCCGCTTTTGAACCTTCTTGAAATAATTTAAGGCCTCGGGCTTCTTCATTCTGTTGGACTGTCTTAGTCAATGATTTTGTCTCGCCGAGTCCTTCCCATGAGGCGACTCCTCAGTCTTCTTCTTCTTCTAGAAACAGTTAAGGGTCAGCGCCCCGTCGTTTCTTTATATACTCGCCGAGTCCCTCAGTCGAGGCGACTCATTAGGCTTTTTCTTCTCTTAGAAACAGTTCAGGGTCAGTGCCCCGTTGTTTCTTTATATACTCGCCGAGTCCCTCAGTCGAGGCGACTCCTTTTGGCTTTTTCACGGAAACGACTAAGGGTCTGGGCCCTTGTTCTCTATCTCTCTCTCGCCGAGTCCCTCAGTCGAGGCGACTCATTAGGCTTTTTCTTCTCTTAGAAACAGTTCAGGGTCAGTGCCCCGTTGTTTCTTTATATACTCGCCGAGTCCCTCAGTCGAGGCGACTCCTTTTGGCTTTTTCACGGAAACGACTAAGGGTCTGGGCCCTTGTTCCCTATCTCTCTCGCTGAGTCCCTCAGTCGAGGCGACTCCTTAGGCTTTTTCTTCTCTTAGAAACAGTTTAGGGTCAGTGCCCCGTTGTTTCTTTATATACTCGCCGAGTCCCTCAGTCGAGGCGACTCCTTTTGGCTTTTTCACGGAAACGACTAAGGGTCTAGGCCCTTGTTCCCTATCTCTCTTGCCGAGTCCCTCAGTCGAGGCGACTCCTTAAGCTTTTTCTTTTCTTAGAAACAGTTCAGGGTCAGTGCCCCGTTGTTTCTTTATATACTCGCCGAGTCCCTCAGTCGAGGCGACTCCTTTTGGCTTTTTCACGGAAACGACTAAGGGTCTGGGCCCTTGTTTCCTATCTCTCTTGCCGAGTCCCTCAGTCGAGGCGACTCCTTAGGCTTTTTCTTCACTTAGAAACAGTTGAGGGTCAGTGCCCCGTTGTTTCTTTATATACTCGCCGAGCCCAAGCAGAATTTGGCCGTAATTCATGCTCTTTTTATTCAAGTTTCGAAACTTAGGCGCGTGTACATGGCTAACCTCTTTCTACTGGTAGAGTTTCTTCAAATAGATGATGTTCCAGATCCGGTCTATGGGCTTGCCCTCCAAGGTTTCAAGCTTGTAGGTGCCGACTTGGACCACCGCGGCAATACGGTACGGTCCTTCCCATTTGACTGCGAACTTGCCCCCCTCCGTGGGTTGACTCGCCTGTCGGTCTCGTAGCACGAGATCTCCGACTTGGAAGGTTCGTGGGCGGATCCTTCGATCTCGATACCTTTTCACGGATTGTTGGTATTCAACCATCCGGGCACCCGTGGCTTCCCTTCTTTCTTCTAGGAAATTCTTCTCAATTCGAAGGTTCACTTCGTTCTCTTCATCGGAGTAGTTACGGACTCGATGAGTGGGCTCTACAACTTCTATTGGAACTTTGGCCTTGAAGCCGTATGCTAGGGAAAACGGGCTCTCGCCGGTCGCTCGTCGTTGCGTAGTGCGATAAGCCCATAGGACTCGGTTAAGCTCATCCGCCCAATTCCCTCCGATATCCTCTAACTTCTTTCGGATCCCGTCCACTATGGTCCGATTCGCGTTCTCGACTTGGCCGTTGGCCTGGGGGTATGCCACGGATACCTTGGTGTGACGGATATCGTGTCGGCGACAGAAGTCAGTGAACGCCTGACAGTCGAACTGTCGACCGTTGTCGCTAACGATATGTTCGGGCAGGCCAAAACGGAAAATCACCTTCTTCCATAGGAAGCGTCGACATTGATATTCGGTGATGGTGGCTAGAGGCTAGGCCTCGATCCACTTGGTGAAGTAATCGATGGCCACTACGCAGAATTTCAAGCTTCCCGGGGCGACTGGCAGCGGTCCCAATAAGTCGATTCCCCATTTAGCAAAAGGAATGGCCGTGGTGACCGGGGTGTAAAAGGTGGCTGGCCGCGTGTCCTTCCTGGCGAAGGCTTGGCACACGCCACACTTCGCTATCCACTCGATGCAATCCCGCATCATGGTCGGCCAGTAGTATCCTTGGACGACTAGTTTTCGGGCGAGTGTGTGGGCACCCTGGTGGGCGGCGCAGATGCCTCTATGGGCTTCGTCCATTATCTTCTCGGCCTCGGGTCTGAGCAGGCATTTCAAAAAAGGACCTCCGAATGACCGCTTGTATAGCTGTCCATCGAGGATTTGGAAAGAAGGGGCCTTCCGTCGAACCTTAGCGGCGACTCCTGGGTCTTTGGGCAACTCGCCTGTTTCTTTAAACCGTCGGATATCTTCGATCCAAAACATCTCGGGGTTCTTTTCCCGATCCCATTCTGCGCGGGTCACCTGCTGGACTTCCAACGGCGTCTCCTTGATACTCGGCCGACTCAGCTCTTCCTTCTGGCAAATCTTAACGAGGTGGTCCGACACTCCTTCCAGTGCGATCTTGGACAGTATGTCGGCTTCCACGTTGTCTGCCCGAGAGATATATTCTATTTCGTAGGCCCTGAACTCTTTTAGCATCTCCACCGCCTTTTCTTTGTAAAGGGTCATCCGGGCGTTCCTAGCCTCACACGTGCCGGAGATCTGCCCAACTACTAATCTAGAGTCGGTTTTGATCCGCAATCGTTCGACTCCCAGTGCCTTGACGAGTCGAAGACCATTCAGCACTGCCTCATATTCGGCCTCGTTGTTGGACGTTGGGAACAAATAGCTCAGGGCGTAATACAGTCAGAATCCTTCTGGAGTGATTAGCATGACTCCACCCCCGCAATGTTGTCGACTGGCGGCTCCTTCCGCGTGCATCTCCCACCATTCGACGAAGTCATCTTCCGAAGTGCGTACCTTTTCTTCTTCACTTGCTGTGCATTCGACCAAGAAGTCGGCCAAGGCTTGGCCTTTTATGGAAGGCCGTGGCTGATACTCGATCCCGTACTGGGTTAATTCCACGGCCCACTTCACCAGGCGACCGGACGACGAGGGGTTCCGCAAGACGCTCCCCAAAGGTTGATCAGTCAGCACTCGGACAGTGTGGGCTTGGAAATAAGGCGCTAACTTGCGCACGGTGATCACCAGCGCATAAACTATCTTTTCTAAGTCCGTGTACCGGGTCTCGGCGGCTTTCAAGGAGCGGCTCACATAATACACCGGGTGCTGTGCACGTTCCTCTTCTCGGACCAGCACAGAGCTCACCGCCTTCTGGGAGGCGGCCAAGTATAAATACAGAGGTTCACCCACCTGGGGGGTGGACAATACGGGAGGCGTAGAAAGGTACCGCTTCAATTCCTCGAACGACTGCTGCCACTCGGCTGTCCAAGCGAAGCCTTCCTTCTTCTTCATGGCTTCGAAGAAGGGTGTAGTTTTATCCGCCGCCTTGCTCAGGAAGCGACTAAGGGCAGCCAGTCGGCCAGTTAGCCGCTGCAGGTCTTTGACGGTACTGGGAGGCTGCACGTCGATGATAGCTTGAACCTTCTCGGGGTTAGGCTCAATGCCTCGTTTAGTAACCATATATCCTAAGAACTTTCCGCCTTGCACTGCAAAGGCACATTTCTTAGGATTCAGTCGGAGATTATACCGTATCATTACTTGGAAGCAGTCGGTCAGATCTCTCGCATGCTCGCCCTCTTCTTGGCTCTTGACGAGCATGTCGTCCACGTACGCGGCCATGGATTTTCCCAACAGATCTTGGAACAGCCGGGCCACCATCTGGGTATAAGTAGCTCCGGCATTCTTAAGTCCAAAGGGCATGACTCGATAAAAATACACTCCGTCCGGTGTCAGAAATGCGGTCTTTTCCTCATCTGCCGGGTGCATGAAAATTTGATGGTACCCTCTGAAGGCGTCCATGAAGCTTGACAGGGCCGACCCGGCGGTTTCGTCGACTAGCTGATCAATCCGAGGCAAGGGAAACGGATCCTTCGGGCAGGCCTTGTTGAGGTCGGTGTAATCAACGCACATCCGCCAAGCCGGGGGCTTGGGTACGAGAACTACATTTGCCAACCATTCTGGGTATTTAACCTCTCGAATGTGGCCCGCAGCCAACAACATGCTCACCTCCTTCTTCTCAAATTCCCTCCGATCATTGGCGAGATATCGCTTTTTCTGCACAACCGGCCGATGGCCGGGATCTACGGCGAGTCGGTTAGCAATGATGGATCGGTCGACACCAGGCATGTCCTCCGGACCCCAGGCAAATACCAGCCGGTGCTCCCGGAGCACTCTAATGATTTCTTCTCGTATTTCCTCAGGGAAGCTGACTCCAATTCGGACCCGCCTATCCGGCTGATCGGGATCGATCTCGACTTCTTCCAATTCCACCGCCGGCTCAGGGCGAGGTATCATCGTCTTCTTTGGGGGTCTTTCCGTGATCTCATGGACCTACATTTCACGCTTGCCCATTCCTCTACAGGCTTGCAGGTAACAGTCGCGAGCGACTCTCCTGTCGCAACGCACCGTCCCTATCCCATTGGGCGTGCGAAACTTCAAGCAAAGGTGCTCGATGGAAATTAGCGCTCCCAAATCCTCCAGGCCCGGTCGGCCAAGTATAGCATTGTATGAGCAGGCTAAGTTCACCATGATGAATTTCATGCTGAGCTTCTGTACGTCGGGGTAGCTGCCGACTTCCACCGGCAGGGTAATGGATCCTTCTGCTTCCACCGAGTCTCCCGTGAAACCGGCAAGCGGTGTCTTGACCGGATTCAGCTGTTCCCGAGTCAATTCCATTTTCGTGAAAGTCTCAAGGTATAGCACGTTGACGCTGCTCCTGGTATCGACCAGGATTCGCTGAACGACCACTCCGTTCACATCCATCGCTATAACCAATGCGTCCCGGTGTGGTGTCTCTCCCGCGGGTAGATCTTTGTCAGTGAACGTGATCGGTTCTCGGCACGCTTTCTTCGAGCTTTCTTCACGCTCGTATACCGTCCCGACGTATAGCTGTCGAGCCCAGGCCTTTCTGGTATTCGCCGAGTCACCGCCCTCGGGCCCGCCGACTATCATGTTAATAACTGGCTTTTGACGCCACTGGGCCTCGTCCTCTTCAGAAGTCGTCTGCTTACCCCGACCGTTCTCCGCGGCGGCGACCGGGTCCCGATCCTCCCGGTTCGCCGATCTACGTCTCCACTGGTTAGGGGGCGGGGTCCCTTGTTGGATGATACCTTCCATGATCTTCTTCAAGTAGAAGCACTCTTCCGTAATGTGAGTATAGGATTTGTCGTAACGACAGTACTTAAGGGTCTTACCTGCCTCATCGTTTACTGCGCAGTCATCGATCGGCGGAGGCGGAGGCGGAGCGACTGCTTGTATCTCATGCACTGGCCGTTCGGGAGCTGGCCGATAGGGGTGCACGACGGGCCTGTCGTATGGCCGTCTGATCTCGGGTCGCCGGGTTGCATCCGGGCGCCTTTCCTTGGTTTCAGCTCGCGTCCTCTTTCCACTGGCGGATCCTCCGACTTCGCGCTGTCGTTTGTGCTTCATAGCCTGCTCCGTGTTGGCCCTCTTGTTGGCCATATGTATGGCTTCCGCGTAGGTGGCCAGGCGGTTGTCCCGCAGATCTCGGTACAACTGCCCGGATCGTAGAGATTCGATGAAAAAGGTGAGCGCGGTCTGATCTTCGACCTCCTCTATAGACTGGATTTCCTTCTGCCAGCGAACCAGGTAGGTTTTCAGGGGTTCGCCTTCTTCTTGGTGGACATCACCCAGGTGAGTCAGATCTTTCTGTGGCTTGATGTTGGCCGCATAATGGCTCATTAAACGGTCGGCCAACTCCTCGAAACTGTGAATCGACTCGGGAGGCAGCGCCACTAGCCACCTTTGCGCGGAGCCTTTCAGTGTGGGTAAAAAGGCGCGGCACATCACCGGGTCTTGTACTCCCAAGACCTGCATTTTGGCCTGATAACCGAGCAGATGCTCGCGCGGGTCCCCAGATCCGTCGAATGTAGCTTGCTCCGGGAATTTGAAGTCGCCGGGCACTTTGTAGGACATGATCTCGGAAGAAAATGGTAAAGCGGTGAGCAGCGTCTGCCCGGGAGATTTGGATTTACCCCTCATCTGCTCTCTCAGGTCTCGTACCTCTCAGGCCAACTGAGCCACGTCGCCTTCATTGTGAGTGTGGTTTCCGGTGGACTCTGTGCTTTCGCCGGCTTCTGATTCGGCCGGTTGATCATCACGGCGCGTTATGCGCTCGGTTCGTCGCGTTCGAGTTTTGGTTCTCCGGGTGCGAGCTTTTTCTCGACCGGTCTCGAGGCCCTGCCGGTACGCGGCGGGGTTCACTTTCTCCTAATCGTTCTCGTGCAGGTTACCGCCCAGCATTCGGACCCAGCCTTGAATGGACTGATCGCACTGGTTGGCTCTCCGCCCGTCGATTTTCCTGTCCGTCTTCTGGTCTCTGGGACAATTGTTGACGGCGGGGCATCGGTCGAGAAACCGACTGCTCCCTTGCCCCCCGACTTGCATCGGCGAAGGCTCGCCCGAGCGCGTGGAGTTGTTCCGGGGTGAGGGGTATCATAGGCGGCTGCCGGTTCACCGGCGCCGTTTCGTTTCCTTGACTTTGGGCATTCCGTTGGTTCAACTGCTCTTTCAGGTCTGCCTCTACTCCGCCGTCTCGGTTGTTCGCTTGATCTCGTCCTTCCGACATGTTCGTGATGCTTCTTCAGTCGACTTTGGGACTCGCCTTGCTTAGAGAGACTCGTCCTGCTCAAAGAGTCGCGCAGCTTTTTGTTTCGATCCCCACAGACGGCGCCAGTGTTGGTTTTTGGGTTTTCAGGCCCAGGGAAGTCCAACACAACCTTAGTTGGTGGATTCACCTTTCACACAAAATTGCAGAGAAATGGCAGTACTCGTAATAGCTTTCAGTGTGTCTCTCTCTTCTCTCCGGATGAACTTGTCTGGATGACAAGGGTGGAGGAGCCTTTATATAGCAGGCTCCCCTCCTACCGACTCGAAGGCCATTAATGACTGACTTCAAGGCTAATTACAATCGTCGAGCCGTTGGGCGCCTTTACCGGATTGATCAACGGCTCCTTGGATCCGTAACGGTCTGACCGAGTCCTGCCTTGAATGCCTCCAACGGCTCCGGGGCCGGGTCTTCTTAAATGAGGCTTCTCGACGCTCGCCTAACGGCTCTGAGCCGTCCCTTCGTGGACTTGGGCCTGGGCCGACTCCTGGACTCGGCCCAAGTTCCCACTGGGCTTCTTCACTGCTAGCCCACGTTCCTTATCTTGGATTCCCTTCTTGGGCCAATCCTCAATCCTTCTTGGGCCGGGGTTCTCACCCCATCAAGGGTATTGTTTAAAAGTTATAGCTAGTAAATAAAATTTTATATTATTTTCTAAGTTATAGACTTATAGCTTGCAATAAATGTTTATATATATATATATATATATATATATATATATATATATATATATATATATATATATATATATATATATATGTAGCAGTCAACGTCATATTTTGATAATATGATAATCCTTCAAGTCTACACATTTTGAGAAATAATGACGAACTAACGATCAAAACATATATAAAGTAAAATTAAAACACAAGATTTTACAAGGTTTGACGGTGTGTTTATGTCCTCAAGAGTAAAGCGATTCTTTTATTAATTTTGATTATAATATATTTCTAGAGTTATTGTGTCATAGTATTTATATATAACGCCAACGCAACTTGGTCCACACACACACACCCTCCCCCCACCCCCCATGCTCTCAAGTACAACGTAGATGTTGCTATTTTCCCAAAACCTGGATCTAGATTAGTGGGGTTTGGTGCTGTATTGAGAAACTCCTTCGGAGCATTTGTAGCTGGTCGATTAGTTGTGATTTGAATCCTAACATGACTGAATCATTAGCTTGCAAGGAGGCTCTGTCATGGTTAAAAGAGTGAGGTGATGATAATGTGATTATGGAAACTGAATGTCTTAATGCTATCAATAGTGTAGCTACTAACTTTTCCTATACCGATCATGTGATTTCATGTTGCAAATATTTTTTTTATCTTCATTTAATAATGTTAGTGTTGTCTTTGTTGGTAGACCTGCGAATCTTTTGGCTCATAATCATGTTGCAAATGTTGACTCTACCAAAAAAAATAATAATAATGTTAGTGTTGTCTTTGTTGGTAGACCTGCGAATCTTTTGGCTCATAAGTTAGCTCGGATCATTGATTCTCATGCTAGTCTTGGGACGTAATGTTCTGTACCTCCTCCCAGTATTTTAGATTTTATTCATTAATATATCTCTCAACATTTATGAAATATGTATAAGCGCATCACACAGTGATGTTGAAACTGACGTTGTAACACAAACGATTTGTAACGCAGGTCGGGCAAACTACGCTAATCTGCGGGGCACTTCTCAATTTGAGAATTTACCTAAATTCACAAAAAGCTCAATATTTAAAGTACACTGTTTGGAACTTGAGATTACACAATAGAATGATCTTTCCTACCAAACTATTGAAACTTGAACACATGTACTACTTTCTAGGGGAATTTAGTATCCTATTCTCAAAGACTCTCATACCTCACAAGATTAATGTTGAATGCTTGAGTTCTACAATAAAGGACAATCCCTATTTATAGTAGCTACTCCTAACAGATTCGTGAATAACAAAGCTATTCCTAATCAAACTAGAACTAGAAAAACTTCAATAACAATTCCCTTTAGAACTAGTATTCTTCATTAGCTATTCCTCTTATGATTGATATTCCTTTATAAAACTGGAATTCTTTTTGCACATAACTTTGAAAAAACACTTTGAGTCAACATTCTCCCCCTTTGTCAAATTTTTGGCAAAAACCTTGATTCCATAAAAAGCTTTGCCTTTTGACTCATCTCCTCCTTAATTGATTCCATGAAAAAAAAAACTTTGACTTCTGACTCATCCCCCCCTTAATTGATTCCATGTATCTCTGTTATTGGTGAGTGCTATCGTTGAGTATGATTTGTTTTAAAAAAATAAAAATTCCCAATTAAATCAGCCTATCACAGCTAATTTCTCCTCTGATTTATTCTTCCTCTGTTATTACCGCCAACGCCTTTGATTTCATCACTTCTCCTCAATCGCGACATCCCGAAGGGAAATTGCACATCGGAGGAGCGCGACGCCAAAGCTGAGACAATCTATCGAGAATTCTTTTAATCGGAGATGTATTCTGGCCATGCAAACATGAATCCACTGAGATTCCATCAATCGGTCTCTTCTGCCTTACGATCGCATCTAGATTTCCTGACCGGAATTTCGAACGTACTAACTTTGCGCCATCATTAATTTATGGAAATAACACAAAATCCGGTGAAAGCTCTTTCAAATGATCTCTAAATTATCCGATATGATCTTCATGGGATAACCTAGACGAAACTGGAATTTCTCCAATTTCCGGTGACATAATCATCGCCGGAAAACGCTCCGTTGCCACCGCTAGACCACCCTCACCCTCCAGGGCTGTCTTGCACAAACAGGATGGAGGTGGTTCGCGTTCGTCTTGAATATTTTGGTAGGGTTCCTGTGAAATCAGAATAGGGCTCATAATGATCGTTGCAGAGCCATCATCCTTTTCTTCATCTAGTTCTGTTTCTGTTTTGTGATTCTGCATAACAGTAGTCAGAGGTGTTGGAACAGTTGTTTCAACAACTCTGGGACTTTCGTCATCATTAGTGGTTATTCTTGAAATTGTGTCATTAATAACCACATTCATGGATTCCGTTGTAATGTCTACACTGAAAGTCTTACTATTTGATGAATAACCTGAATAGTCTAGGAATATTTCTTGGTCCCCTTTGATGTCATGAGAATTTATGTGTCCCATATGTTGGTGCCGTGATTGTTTTTGCTTGTTGGTTATCTGTAAACCAGATAGGTCACCATCAAATGTATAACATTTGTTTGCGGACCTTTTTCCCATCATGATACACTTGTGATTCTGATTAAACACAGTGCAATTGTCTTTAGAGAATTCTACTTTGAGTTCATCTTCACAAAGCTGACTTATGCTGATTAGATTTGTTTTTAGACTTTGTACTAGGAGGACTTTTGGCAACCTAGGCAGCCCATGGACATTCAAGATGCCGCTTGCAATGATCTGGCCTTTTCCTCCATCTCCAAAGGTAATATGTCCTTCATTCTTATACTGAATGTTTTCCAGATTTTCTGGATTTCTAGTCATATGCCTTGAACACCCGCTGTCAAAATACCATACGTTTTGTTCTTTGCTAGTTTTTGAGGTGTAGGCAACATTCTGATCTTTTCTTACCAGATTTTCTTGCTTTGTACTGACCAATCTCTGTTGATTTGTCTGTAATACAGATCATTTTGTCTTTTGAAGCAGTATACTTTTATGTGCCCCAGTATGTGACAATAATAGCATCTGATCCTCCTTCGGTGTTGGAAGTGATGTTGCGACACTTTAGGAATTTCAGAAGAATGACTTTCATTGGATGCTGGATTTGGAGATCTAGGCCTCTCAGTTAGTTCCTTGATCTCTTGTAACAGTTTGACATCTCTGCCTTTCGACTCCATTAATTCATTCTGAGTATCTTTAAGGCGTTTTTCATTACTGTCTTTTTCATCTTTTAGAAACTGATTTTCATGTATGAGTTCAAGATTTACTTTGATGATTTGTTCCCATTTAGCATGCAACTGTGTATATGACTCTAGCAGTTCTTGTATATCATTTTCGTTTCCGTTGTCATTCTCATGATTTGTGGTGAATGCTACGAAATTAGTGTTGGTGTCTTCTTCACTGTCTGAGTCATCGCTTAGTGTTGTCACATATGTTTTGTTCTTCCTTTTAAAGTATGTTGCACATTCTGACTGGATGTGTCCAAACCCTTTGCACTCATAGCACTGTATCCCTTCTATGTTTGACAGTCCTTCTCTTGGAAACTCCATTAGGGTCCTGCTAGTAACTTAAGCAATTTGGCTCTGATACCAATTGAAATATATATAAGCGTAGCACACAGTGATGTTGAAACTGACGTTGTAGCACAAACGATCTGTAATGCAGTTCGGGCAAACAACCCTAATCTGCGAGGCACTTCTCAATTTGAGAATTTACCTAAATCCACTAAAAGCTCAATATTTAAAGTCACTACAAGAAAAATGCACATAGACAACGGTTAATAACCGTTGTCGTAGGGGTATAATTTCTGTTGTTGAAGCCGGTGTTGTTGTAAGTCCCGCGCATAGACAACGGTTTTTTAACCGTTGTCTTTTCTAGAAACAACAACGGTTTTTTAACCGTTGTCTATTAAGTGTTGTTGAAGCTGGTGTTGTTGTAAGTCACGCACATAGACAACAGTTAATAACCGTTGTCTTTTCTAGAAACGACAACGGTTTTTTAACTGTTGTCTATTAAGTGTTGTTGAAACTGGTGTTGTTAAAAGTCACGCAGATAGACAACGGTTAATAATCGTTGTCTTTTCTAGAAACGACAACGGTTTTTTAACTGTTGTCTATTAAGTGTTGTTGAAACCGGTGTTGTTAAAAGTCACGAACATAGACAACGGTTTTTAACCGTTGTCTTTTCTAGAAAAGACAACGGTTTAAGAACTGTTGTCTATTGAGTGTTGTTGAAACCGGTGTTGTTAAAAGTCACGTACACAGACAACGGTTTCAAACCGTTGTCGTTTCTTTCAAAGACAACAGTTTTTGACCCGTTGTCTATTCAATGTTGTTGAAATCGGTGTTGTTAAAAGTGATGCACATAGACAACGGTTTTTAACTGTTGTCTTTTCTTTAAAAGACAACAGTTATAAACTGTTGTCTATTGTGTGTTGTTGAAATCGCTGTTGTTAAAAGTCACGCCCATAAACTGTTGCCTTTTGTAGAAAAGACAACAATTTCAAACTGTTGTCTATTGTAAAATAGACAACGGTTTTTAACCGTTGTCTCAACCCATTTTTAACCTGCTTAAATTTTAATCATATAAAAAAAATCAATTTATCCATTCACCATGGCCAAGTGTAGTTACATAATTTTGCAGAAGCTAAGCAAGGTTCAAAATGACAAGTCAAAACACTTTCATTACCAATTGTAATCGAATCATCATCCAAGTCATAGTACTACAAAAAATAATTCTACGAACCAAGTCTAAATGATTACAACGTCAAATCATACCTACTCTATATAACTTGATAGAATATCAGCCCATTCTGAACGCACCATATCAATAACCGCTTATTGTCATAATCAACTTGTTGGAACTACATGTAAAAAGTGAGTAAATAAATTAGTATAGATATAATAAATCATCAGCTAGCACTAAGAAACAAGGACTACAATCAAGATAATATGGCATCCAAACCTCAGCTCTATTCACACATTCACTATACTAAAGCTAATGAATTTGTGTACCCTACACAGAAGCAGTTAGCCTCACCTCTGTAGATACTTTTTATGCCTAAAACTATTCACCACATAGGATGGAGATCCTCTTCTCAGTCATTCCAATTTGTGATATGCTATTTCTATTTTCCTTCTCACATTTTCACCTTTAATTCGCATTTCTTACACACTTTTTCTCGCACTGCAACAAGCCCCACTTTTGAGATGATTTCATCACTAGTGTTTTAATCTTTTCGGACACTGGTTTACCTAGATAACTAAACAACATACGAGAATTAAACAAATGGTGAGGCAAGTTTGGAAAATGAATAACCACTAGACATAAGGATGAAAGAAAAATAACCAAAGATAACATTCCTACTAGACACCAGTTTAAAAGAAGGAAAACATAATAAATATCTTTAATTTTACTTAAGATCATTAAAGATAGATGACTTTGAGCAAATAATATAGAGTGATTATGCTCTCCCGTAAATTGTAAATTCTCAAATGACATATCACCCCATCTAAAGAAAGCAAAATGAGAGAAGAAGTTACCTTAAAAGCTGCTTCTGGACTGACTATTGGCTCTAAACCTCTAGTAATCCCTGTGAATTTTCTGAGATAAATTCCTTTAGATTTTAATAATTTCTATTTTTAGTCTTATGTTTAATTGATTTTGTGCTTTGTTTTGTGTTTTAAAATTTCTTCTTTTGCACTTAAGTGTCAATAACAAAATAATGTCAAAATTTACAAAGAGGGAATTATTTTATTTGAAAGGGAGGGAGATTTTTTACAAATTGTGCAAGTCTTGAAAGTCAAAATTTAAAAAATAACATATATAACTTATATAGAGTTAATACCTCCAATGGTCCTCCGAGTATTAGTGATTTACCAGCTGTGGTCATCCGAGATTTAAATGACCTTCAATGGTTCTTCATGTTTTAAAATGACCACGAGATGTCCTAAAAGGACCACAGATGGTTATTTTTAAAACATGGAGGACCATTGGAGGTATTAACTCATAACTAATATATACCGAAAGTCAGAATTATTTTGACTTTTATTTCATTTAAAGAATAATGTATATATCTAATATAATAAACAAAATAACGAAAGTTTTATATTTATTTTATAATAAGTTTTCATTTTTTTCTAAATTAAATAACTATATTCATGATTTTATAGGGAAACGGATCTACCATAAACCGAGTATATAGGTAGAACTATTAAATTAACTTTTGAATTGTATGGACTATGTGGTTTAATGGTACCCGGGTTGGACTTCCATTTTGAAGATTATGAGTTTGAGCCTCAGTGGAGGCGTTATTGGTTCTTTGTGTTCAAAAAACTTTTGAATTGTATTCTTTCTTTGTTAAATTTTTATGCATTATATTTGGACAAAAAATTTAATTACATGTACATTTTTATTTTTGTTCTAGATCTTCTAAACATGTATTTTCATCTCATAACAAAAACAATGAAGATCCAAATTAAACATGGCCTTTATATTTAATGGAACGGCCCTGACACCCCCTTAGGACCAGGGGTGCAGTTGAAGTGTCCAGAGGTCAAAGCTGCCAGCCCAAAATTATAGGTAAAAGATAAGGTGTAACACTTTAGTAAATAAGACTTGGTGTGGTTTGGTGGGTTTAGCTTTGTTTGTTATGTTAGAGGTCTTGGGTTTTATCCTTCTTGGTGGTATCTTTAACCTATTTCATACAATCAGAGACAACACAGAAGCAAACTGGTTATATTCTAGATGTTGCGCTTGAGTTATAAGTGTTTGTGTGGCTTGGTTGGTTTAGCTTAATTTGTTATGTTAGATGTCATAGGTTTAATTCTTGTTGTTAACATCTTTGTTTATATTTTATACAACTGTTGTCTTTTATAAAATAATGATGCGCAAAGACAACGGTTTTTTATAACCGTTGTCTTTGTAGTGTTGTGTATTCAAATACGCTTAAAACCGTTGTCTTAAACAAATAAAGAACGCGCAACAACAACAGTTATATAAAACCGTTGTCGTTGTAGTGTTGTGTATTCAAGTGCTATTAAAGACAATACATAAATGACAACGGTTAAATAAAACCGTTGTCTTTTAAAAAATTATAATGCGCAAAGACAACGGTTTTAAAAAACCGTTGTCTTTGTAGTGTTGTGTATTCTAGTGCGCTTAAAGACAACACACCAACGACAACGGTAAAAAAACCGTTGTCCTTTAAATAAAAAAGAGCGTGCAAAGACAATGATTTTTAAAAACCGTTATCTTTGTATTGTTGTGTATTCGAGTGCGCTTAAAGACAACACACCAACGACAGCGGTTAAATAACACCGTTGTCTTTTAGAAAAAAAAGAGCGCACAAAGACAATGATTTTTAAAAACCGTTATCTTTGTATTGTTGTGTATTCGAGTGCGCTTAAAGACAACACACCAACGACAGCGGTTAAATAACACCGTTGTCTTTTAGAAAAAAAAGAGCGCACAAAGACAACGATTTTAAACAATCGTTGTCTTTCTAGTGTTGTGTATTCCAGTGCGCTTAAAGACAACACACCAACGACAACGGTTAAAAAAACCGTTGTCTTTTAAAAAAAAAAAACGCACATAGACAACGGTTTTAAAAAACCGTTGTCGTTGTGGTGTTGTCTTTTCACAAAATGCACAAAGACAACACACTTACAACAACGGTTAAGTAAAAACCGTTGTCTTTGACAAAAATGTTGCATCAAAGACAACGGTTTTAGACCAAACTGTTGTCTTTTATACAAAAGACAACACTTTTCTTAAAAACTGTTGTCTTTCTAGTGTTGTCTATGTGCATTTTTCTTGTAGTGAGTACACTGTTTGGAACCTGAGATTACACAATAGAATGATCTTTCCTACCAAACTATTGAAACCTAAACACATGTACTACTTTCTAGGGGAATTTAGTATCCTATTCTCAAAGACTCTCATACCTCACAAGATTAATGTTGAATGCTTGAGTTCTACAATAAAGGACAATCACTATTTATAGTAGCTACTCCTAACAGATTCGTGAATAACAAAGCTATTCCTAATCAAACTAGAACTAGAAAAACTTCAATAACAATTCCCTTTAGAACTAGTATTCTGCGTTAGCTATTCCTCTTATGATTGGTATTCCTTTATAGAACTGAAATTCTTATTAATTACAAATAATTTGGATAAAGTTTAATTAACTAACTATATTGAAGAGATCAAGATGATTAAGAATTAATTAAAATGTCCCAAAGACATGAAGAAATGAGGACAAAATTTGAAACCATCCAATATTATATTCCACTTCATTCAAGACATCGTCTTGTCATGTCGTCACCCTCCCCACCAACCTAAATGTTATCAACAAACATTTCTTAGAGCATGTGCATCATGAATTTGATTTTATCTACCTTTTTCTTTTTTAGGGAAACAACAAAGGACGTACTTATACGTTGTTGATACGATTGCATGAATATATAATATAATCGTGTTAACTACGTGAGTTTCCGTCTGCAAATTGGCCGCGGGTGAATGCATTTAACCGTGAATCATAAACCCGTAGGAGAAAGTAATTCAAAGTGGATACCAATCAGGGAATGATTTGTGGTCGGATATGAAAGAAGGCAAAATTGTACCTGTCAACATTTTAAAAACGATGGAAAAAATATCCCTATTTTATTTGAATAATGATTCACTTGACCAAAATTATGAGTTAAATTTCATTTATTAAAAAAAAAAAAAAAACCTAACATAGCGAAACTCTTTCTTTCCTCTTCTATATAATACGCTCCAAGGCCTTACCAATTTCAATTCATTGCAAAACTGTAGATCGAAGACATGGACATGCTTAAACTGTTCTCCATTGCCTTTCTTCTCCTTTCAGTTACACATGTCATCAAGTCTCAGGAAGTTGGTACGTCAATACGGACATTCTTATTAAATATCTTCATGATATGATATGATATAATATAATGCATGCATTATTTTTTTAATATTTGGAATATGGTTTCAATTATTTCTTTGTTTTTTGGGGATTATTATTATATGTGCATGCATGCAGATGATGAGTGGGGATTTAGTTACGACGAAAACAGCGACAGAGGGCCGTCTCACTGGGGAGAGCTGCGGCCGGAGTGGTGGCAGTGCAGTGCCGGAAAGATGCAGACTCCGATCGATCTGGAGAGCAAGCCGGTTGTGTATTCCAACTTGGGTCCGATTCAGAATTACTACATGAGAGATGTTGCTACTCTTGAAAATCATGGCTATGGCATGATGGTATCACTTTATCTATCTATTTTATCTTAATTTAAATTGATCAGACAATAAACTTATGACTTTGAGATCACATGTTTAACTCTCAGTTAGTGGTTCGTTGCCAATTACCCTCCCAGTTGAGGCGATTGCCAAAACTTGTTAAGGCTGATTTACCTTCTTAATTGGAGTTATTTGCCCACTAGGAGCTCATAGACAGGTTTCACTCCATAGCCCATAGGCAGTACCCTCGGTATTTGGTAGTGTCGTATTGGTTGTGGTCTCAACTTGATTTATGAAAAATCTCACAATCGCTATGCGAATGTGCACTTTTAAGTGAAACCAGCAAAGAATCACAATAAGGTAAATCAGGTTAGGTTATTCATATGTCATATCTGACCAACTCAAATAAAAAAAGTTAATGGGCAACTCTTAAGATATATAGCTAAACTTGAATCTTATAGTTACTAAGTAAATTGTATGTATCAACGAAGTTAAATTTTCTCTTTAAAATTTAGTTAAGTTATTTATAATTTAATTCTTTAATGAACAGTGTTGATTTGATTTGATTTTTTTAAAATTGCTGTTATAAATGCAGTTAAGTTGGCCGCTTGGTCAACGGTATCTAGGTATAAATGGTATCAGATATTTGTTCAGACAGGTCCACTGGCACTTTCCCTCTGAACACGTTGTCAATGGAACAAGGTGATACTATACGATGATCATATATTACAACGTTATTAATTAAATAAATAATTAAATCTTAATTACTTTTTGGTTTTGCGATGGTCTAAGTACAGGTATGATTTGGAGGCTCATCTGGTTCATGTGAGCAATGATGGGAGGATTGCAGTGCTTGCAGTGATGTATCAGATTGGAGAAACTCCTAATCCTATCTTGTCTCTGGTAAATAATTCATAAATGTTTTGATGTAATATATGATGGTATCGACACTGGCTAACTTATTTAACCAATACCTAAATTATAGATGACAATTCCTCCTAAGTCTACAAGATGGAATCTCAATGAGAACTAAAATTCGGAGAACTGCAGGGATCGAGATAGGAACTTGTATCTATTTTTCGCCGGAACCAAAATATCCCTCCCCGCCCCTGGTGTGTGTGTGCGAAGTTATCAATAATTAAAAATACAATACATATACTAATGTACCCAAAAAAAAAAAAATATAATACATATACTAATGTTGAGCAAGTAAAGGGGCATATCTAGTACCTGATGGCGGGGAATTGTTGGGCGAAGGCTGGTAAAGTTCTTAAAGGATCAAGTCCAGCATCCAACTTGTCTCAAACAATGTAATAACAGTCTATAAGTGAGAAAATAAGTTACTCTTCACTATTAGCTATAGTTTTTGACATGAGTAGTAAGCGCTCGATCTTAACCACTAATATTTAAATTTGACAATCTAACTTTAAAAAAATTTATATTTAAATATAAAAAATAAAGTAACTATATAATTGAACATGGTAGGTAGAGATTTTTCATCCTCAAATTCCTCAAGAGGCAAAAATAGAAGAAGAAAAAAAATCCCCTAACAAGGAGAGGAACATGGTTGGATTCCGAGAGCAGAGACATAAAAGTATACTCCCCTCGTTGCTATCCTGAACTCAATTAACTCTAAAAAGTAACATTTCTTAATATTTGCATAGATTGAGGATGATCTTAAGAAACTTGCTGAGACACCGGGTGTAAAGAAAGGTATAGGGTATCTTGACCCAAACTTACTTCAAGCCAGAGGCAGAAGATACTATAGGTACATGGGCTCTCTTACAACGCCGCCATGCACGGAGGGTGTTGTCTGGACAGTTATCAGAACGGTAAAATTAAAACTCTAATCAATTAATTAATTGTTTAGTTAACTAATTAATTAATTAGCAATCAAATTATATCTAATTAGCACATTATTATACTTTCTTTATTTCTTTACCAGATTAGATCTGTTACAAAGCAACAAGTGGCACTCATCCGCAACG
>NW_017616574.1:4146362-4158862 GCF_001879475.1 Ipomoea nil | reverse complement strand
GATGCCTTGTATCGTGTTCTTAGGATGCATGTTAGTCTTTATGATTATTCCATGATATCAAGCCTGTTGTTATGTCTCGAGTTTTGCTCTTGGTTTATAACCTAAGCAAGCTAGAGTTGCTTAGGTTATATATGTATTCCGGTTTCAAAATGATTTTCTTATATCTACTTATATTGTACTTAACGCGTTGGAGTGAGTTACCAGCATTATTCGCTGACGATTGCTACGATATGTTTTTCAGGTGATAATCATTAGCTGAGGAGCGCGCTAGATGGACTCGTAGTCTTAGTCTAGTTAGCCCTAGATATAGTAGTCGGCTTCCGTGCCGTGGATTGTGTTTTGTTTATCGACTTATGGATTACACCTGCCTGGTTAGTCTTAGCCTGTGCATCTAGGTTCTCAAACCTAGGTGTGGCATAACACCCCGACAATTATGTTTAGTTTATGCTCTGTTTGGATAATTATAATTAGCCTGGCTTTATTTTATAAGCTTTTTAATTATATAAAAATTAGGGGTGTTACACACACACCTTAAGTACAAAACTCACGCACCTTAAGCACAAAACTCATGCACCTTAAGCACAAAACTCATGCACCTTAAGTTTTCAACACTACTCACATTAAGTACACACACACGCACCTTAAGTACAAAACTGACGCACGTTAAAATCGCACAACCGCATGGGATACACAAACCCGCACCTGAACTGATATATATATATATATATATATATATATATATATATATATATATATATATATATATATATATATATATATATATATATATATATATATATATATATATATGATCAAATGAGGTCATGTTTCTATATGAGGTTTGTGGTCAAATATTGACTCTTGATTTTAGTTAGATCTATGGCTGATGTGAGCCTAATTGTACACATTTTTAGTATTGATTTACCTATATTTATTAGGCTTGCGTTCATGATTTTGATGATTTAATTGCATAATCCTTTATTTTATTATTTATTTATGGCTCACACTCGTTTTGAATGTTTTACTGTGTTTGTTAGTGTTTTTGAACCATTGTAGGTCAATTCTATGAGCAAGGGAAATTCTATGACAAATTTGGAGTCAAAGTGGACCAAATGGGGCGTACTCAGCAAAGGCAATAACATTCCAAATTTGGAAAGGCACAATTTCCAAAATATATAATTGGCATATTCATATAATTAGGCGACAATTAATATTTAAATAAAGAAATTTCAATTTTGGTCCAGATACAATTTCAATCCAATTTTGCATAGAATTTCTATTTCAATCAGAATTGGTTCTAGACTTCTACTATAAAATCCCACATTCCTCAACCCTAATATTGATTCAGAGATCTTTGGAGACAAGACAGGGAGAAATCAAGAGCCACAAGTTATCTTGGGAAGCAAGAAGACTAGGGAGATTCGAGAAAATCGTCTGGTTCATTCTTGTACTCTTTTGATGATTTGTAATTATTTATTTATATTTGCTATGTATAATTTAGCCATGCTCGGCTAAATTCTTTAGAGATTCTTGGGTAAAAGTGTTTATGAACCTATGTGTCTGAGCTCTCAGTTTCTTTAATACATTATTATTTGGGTTAAATACTTGTGTTGCAATTGTGTATATATATATATATATATATATATATATATATATATATATATATATATATATATATCATTCTTGTTGCTAGTACTTTAGCGGGCCCGAATTACTTGCTTCATAGCCATATTCAGGTCTGAACGAGAGTTAGGCATAAATTAGGGCACACACAATTGCACCTAATTGTTGCACCTTGAGAAAGGGTAATTTATTAGGGAGATTTGATTCTTGATTATTGCCAGTTCGAGAGATGGTAGTAGTTAGGAATTTATGATGATTGTTCTTGTTTTATTGGGTGATTACCGCACGAGAGTGGATATTCACTAGTGTTAGTGACTACGAGAGTAACTCTATACCACTTTGCATCCTCACACTCGTATGAACCCAGATTTAATGTTACATTAGGTTAGGCATTAGGGGAATAAACACTTGAATCTCAGGAATCTCAGTCTCTCTCCATTGTTTTCAAAACCCTGAATCTCTGCTTTATTTTATTTATTTTATGCAATCAATCATCCAATCAATAGTTAGGATTAGCTTCATAGAATAATTTAGTAGCTAGTGCTTAATACAACCACTTCCCTGTGGATCGATTACCCGATACTCTGGGTATTATTTGTTTCCAAATATACTACGCATCAATGGCTATTGTTTTTTGGTTTATTTTTAGGGAGATTTTATTTAATTGTTGCCGCCACTTTAGGTGAGGTGTTTTTAGTCTTTGTATTTTTTTCCTTCCTTTAGTTGTTTATTTTATTTTGGGTGATTGCATGATTGTAGTTGGCTTAAATATGGTAATTAAGATTTTTTTTTTGATTTCCTGAGTTATTTACCGTGTCTCTTTATATTGTTGGCCTAGTTCACTGGTTTCTGTTGTGTTGCTTTGTGTTTTGTCAGACACTATTGTCTCTTCGTTATCTCTGTGTTTTTTTTTTTTTTTTTTTTTTTTTTTTGCGGTTGGGGCTATGGATTCTCCAGGTGTGTATTTTCGTTGTCTCCAATATTTATTCATTGTGCATCGTTAATTGGTGTTTTGTGCATATTTTTGTATTTCTGTATTAGATTTTTTGTTGTGTTTTTGTTGGGTTTCGATGGGTCTGTTGCGTCTTCAATTTTTTTATTCATCTGTGGATGTGTGGGTGTTATTGACCATCCGGTGTAGGTGTCGGTTTGTTCTAATATAATTTTTTTTGTGCATTGTTGTTTTTTATTTTTGTGCGTAGTTATGTATTTGTTTTTAAGATTGTCGTTGTGGGGGTTGTTTTGGGTTTGTAGGGTTCACATGCCTGCACTAGTTAAGTTGAGTGTGTTGTAACATACTGCTGATTTTTATTATTATTTTTATGTATGTATTTTTATGCTCTATTTTTGCTCTGAGAAATTATTTTTAATATAATATACGGTGTGTGTTTCTTTCTTTGGGGTAAAAATATTTTTCGTGTGTGTTGTTTATTTTTTTTTTCTTTTGATTTTGTCATTTTGATCTTTTTGCAATTTTTTGTTACTGGGTTGTTGCTTTGGACGATTTCGTTGGTTATTAGTATTCATTTGCGTTTTTTTTTTAAAATTTGTATACTGTTTTTGATATTGGTTTTTTATTTTTAAACATTCAGTTTCGGGGAGGAGTGTTGGCTTTAGTTTTTATTTAGGTTATTATCGGGTTTTTTTTTTTTTTTTTTTTTTTTTTTTTTTTTTTTTTTTTTTTTTGCATTTGGTGCTGTGGTGGTTGTTTACATAGTGTGCATGTATGGGCGTTTTCATTGTGGACACAGTCTGTTTTTTTTTTTTTTTTTTTTTTGTGGTATGTTGTGCATTTTTTAATCATGTTTTTTACCTAGTTTTTGTGGTTGATGGTTGTGCAGTTCGGTAGGGATCTCTACAGGCTTGTGTTATGGACGTGTCTCTCGATGGGACTAAGTATTGGAATCCTTCGTGTGATTAGGCTGTTAGGCCTTTTGCGGGTCAGGTTTTTCCTTCTCTTGGTCATGGTATTGCTTTTTATAGGCATTATGCGTATGTTGTTGGGTTTGTTATTCGTTGTAGTTCGGTGCGTAAAGATAGGGATGTTGTTGTAAAAAATCTGTTGGTTTGTTCCCGTGAGGGATTCAAGCAGTCTGCTGATGTTTTGGGTGTTGGGAATGCTGACTCTGATGAAGCGCATTTGGCTCAAAAGCGCCGTCGTGTTTCTAATAGGGTGGGTTGCAAAGCGAAGTTGTTACTCAAGATGGTTGACAATGGTTGTTTTGTTGTTCATTTCATTGAACTCCGTCATAATCATTGTTTGTGCTCGGATCTTGCTAAGCCTTTTATAAGGGGTAACCATAAGATGAGTTTTCAACAACAAGTGTTTGTTATTAATTGTGCAAGGGCAACCATTGGGCCTAATAGGTCGTTTCGGTTGTCTAGGGAGTTTGTTGGGTCGTATTCTAATATTGGTGCGACATGTGTTGATTTTAAAAATTTTAAGCGTGATTTGATGGCATATATTGGTAGTTCTGATGCTAATGTTGTTGTGAACAAGTATGTTAAGAACGTTGGTGCTTGAAACAAAATTTTGCAGCTTTTGGTGATGTACTGTCTTTTGATGCGACATATAGGACAAATAGGATGCTTCGTATTTTTGAAACAAATATTTACATAACTTTGTTTCAATTTTGTCATGCTTGTAGTCATTCTGTTTTTTTTTTTTTTTTTTTTTTTTTTTTTTATTGCTCTGCATGTTTTCTTTTTTATGTCGATGGTTTTAAGCTTTTCATAATTTTTTTTACAGGTATGGTATGGTATTCGTCCCCTTTACTGGTGTTGATAATCACAAAACATGTGTGACATTTGCAATTGGCTTGATTTCTCGCGAGGATGTGGACTCGTATGTTTGGCTTTTGGAACAGTTTAAGAGTGCAATGGGCCGTGTTCCTAGTTGTACAATCACTGATCAAGATCCATCGATGCATCATAGTTGCGGTCCCCTTGGTGTTTGGTACTACTCGCCACAAGTTTTGTATGTGGCATATAATGTCAAAGGTTGGGGAGAAGGTCGGTAATGTTTTAGCTAAAGACAAGGAGTTTCGATCTGCTTTGAATGATGTTGTTTGTAATGAGATGTTGTCTGTGGATGACTTTGAGCATGGGTGGCTTGAGGTAATGGAAAAGTATAACCTCGTTGAGCACCGGTGGTTTTGTCTTATGTATGACTTGAGATTGTTTTGGATCCTTGCGTTTTTTAATGATGTTTTCATGGGTGGTTTGCTTTGTACAACATCTAGGTCGGAGGCTGCAAATAGCGTGTTTGGTAATTGCACAAACCATCATGCTAGTCTGTCGGAGTTGTTCAACAATCTTGAAGGAGCTATTGATGCCCAACGTCAGACGCAGGCCAAACTAAATGCGAATTATGAGGGCCACTTTCCTTTGTGCAAGACACCATTGTTGATTGAGAGGCATGCAGTTGCAGTATATACTATAAATGTCTTTTACGATGTTCAAGCTGAGGTTGTTGCAGATTCTTTTTCGTGTCGTCTGGTGATTTCAAATGTCGATGGGATGGTAACCTGTTTTGAGGTTCAAGATGATGAAGATTTGGTGCACATGGTGATGTTTGACTGTTCTAATACCGGTGTTGAGTGCACGGGTAACTTGTTTACACGGAGGGGTTTACTTTGTTGTCATATTTGTTAGGTTTTCAAGGAGCGTAGGGTTGATTCTTTTCCCTCTCGGTACGTAGTTGCACGGTGGACTAGAGATGCTTGTGTTTGACAGTTGTTGGGTGTTCAACGTGGGGAGATTGCAGATGTAGATGTTGCTATCGGTGCAGCATGGGCATAATTTTATTCGTGCATCACCATGACTTCAAAGAGTGTTGATCATGTCTTGACGGTCACTAGAGCTTTGAAAGACTTGAATGCTGGGTTCGTTGCAGGAAATATTGCCAACGCTGACCCGTCTATTTCTAAGAAATAACTTTTTGAGTCCTTTTGCGGTACTTCTACTGTTGGTGACGTTGATATTCGTCGTCCTCCTCTCTCTAATAACAAGGGTTGTGGCAAACGTTTCAAAAGTACTCGGGAGTTAGCTGTCGAGAAGTCGAAACATCGTTAATGACAATGTCACACCTGTGACGAGTATGGTCATAATAGTCGTACCTGCCCCATGCGCAAAGAGAAAATTTAAGCTTGCTTTTCCATTTGAATTATTATTTGAGTTTGGTTTCAGACTTTCAGTTGTTTTGTTTACAGTTTTCTGCCCATGTGGTGACTATTGTCGTTTCCTTTTGTTTGAATAAATGTTTGGAGTTTGTCTTTGAGTGTTATTTTTCATGTTATTTTCGTGTTGTGGTTAAATTTCACCCTTGTGCAACCTACTCTCACATCGTTGCACAAAATTAACTGGGTACTATAACAGTTTTGCACAATAAATTGTGTTCTGGTTACACAATCGACGTCCTCGTCACTTTTATACTACCACTGTCTAGCTATTTCACCAAATGTTATGTGTTTATTACATTTTCAACAAGATACACAGTTACGTTGCACAAGCCAGTCAATTTACAAGCCTCGTTCGTTTGGCTCTTAAATTAAATTTCCATTTACATAATTACGTAGGTTGCACACTTTCGTCTATCTTATTCGTTATTTAGTTGCACCGCTTCTTAACTCTAAGGTGCACTACTTTTTAACGTGTTACTACCCTTTTTGCCAATCTTATATCTCTACCAACAACGCTTAAAATTGCATTACTGTAAACATCATCGTTGCACATTCCAGTTTTGGGGGTATTAACTGTTTGCACATTCAACCACGAAGTCGTTGCACGAATCCTAAATAATGAATATCCGTTTCTCGTTTTCAAAATATTGCATATTCTCAAATTTGGGTTTCTATTAACCCTTAATCAGTAACCTGTCACATGTTTGTGTACCTACTGTTACCAATCGCGGGCAGTAACAATATAACTACAACTTTATGGTCAAAAATAAATTAATGCACATTAACAAAAAAACAGTTCTTCCTTGCTAATTTCAATTGTCTAGTACCAGTTTTCATTTACCTTATTTGTGTGCCTTAAAGGCATCAAAAACTAATGTCCAAACTCACATCAAACCACTTACCTCAATTGCATTCTTTTTCAGCTTTTACGCTCAACAAGTACCTTACATCTTTTGCGTGAATTCTCCTTGGCCGAATATTGGTGAGTTTTGAAGGTTTGTGTCGTGTTTCTCATTACACTCCCTCAGTAGGATCTCCTTCATGTACTGCATTCTTAATGTTTCTATTGTGGATTTGTCTCCTTTGCTGAATCCACATTCCCAACTCCTAGCTTGCTCCCCTATGAAGCACTCCATGTGCCTCATTGCATATACTCCACTATCCGGATTTTCTTTGGCATCCCTCCAGGGCATTAGCATTCTTTTTTGTTCCATGTGTAGTATTTCAGCTGCCCTTTTATGGTCCTTGTTATCGTCTATGAAGAACCCAACATGTCTTTCTGAGTACATAAGATCTACTTGGTTAGTAACTCATGTCCAGTCACCATCATTCATTATATAAAACTGTAGCTGAACTCTTATATATTTTTAAAGATGCAAAGCTGTCACTTCATTGCACATTAAATAGTATGCGAAATGCATAACGTTTATAAATGTCGATGCTCAGTACAGTATTACGTTGTTTCACTCTCATATCATACATCTTCATAGTATATACTAACCTATATGGCCACCTACCATTACTCTTTTTACCATCAGTCATGCATTCTATTTTAAATTACATTAGTGTTCAGCTGCTTTATCTTTATTTCAAATTATAACCCAATTAATTTTACAAAGATATAATGCGAGGTGCTTACCAAATTTGCAGGGATTTTGTCATATATTTTTTTTCCAGCTAATGAACTGTCAATTATTTGCATTGTCCCTCCTCTCACATCCACGGAAATGATATAGTAGTGAGACTTGTTGAGTATTGAGAATAGAAATTGCATTGCACATTTAGCTCAAATGCTTAGCAAGTATTTTGTTAAAGTAGGAAGAAATAAATTTAACACATCTTAACCGTGTTTTTCGTAGGTTAACTTACCATGTCAATTTCCGCCCAAGACCTGTATGGGCTGAACGCTAGCTCGGTTTTCATTTTCTTTTTAAAGACTTTAGGCGTTGTGCTCGTGTCTGTGTGTACCCCACCACTGTTTCCATCTGCACATGCATCCATATTTATATTAAATCCACTGTAATATTATTAGTATTTGTGCATATAAAGACTTCCTTTCTTTTCAATTTGTATACCGTAATTTTTGTTGACCCAAAGAATCTACTCGGATGGTGGTTTGGTTTTTTTCGCTCTTTATCATTTAGCACGCATGCCCATGTGTCTATGACTGTCACATTCACTTCTTTGTCCTTTTCCAGCGTCATCATGTCTGACCTAAGTGCACGTTGTCCCTTGAAGTAGAACACCTCCTCGTTCCCGGTCATTAATAAAGCTTTTCAATTAATATTTAATTCATTTACCAAACTGTTCTAATGCTTTTGTATTTAATCTTTCTTACACATCAGCGTCCACAGACTCTCTGAGCCACTGTCTCACGTTCTTAGGTGTAGGTGAGAACCAGTTTGTGAGTTCTCTTTGGCCCACACCAATATGCTCGTCAGGCGTACCCGTGTTTCGTGGTAACTGGGACGTAATGCCTTCACTTCTTGGCATTTTCATTGGTGCACCTTGCAATTCAACTCCTTGCTCTCCTTCGTTAACTCCCAAGGGGTTGAGCAGTTGCTGCAAAATATATTCTCAAATTTTATTTTTCTATTCTTCAGTATGTAATTATATTACTCTCTATTCTTTTGTACATGTTACCTCAGCTGGTGTGTGGAATGATTCTTCTTGCTGGTTTCTCACCCGATCGCCTTCGTTGCCCTCAACCTTGACTAGACCACCCTCTTCCCCTTCATGGTCATTGCGTGTTTCTCTTTCGCACTGCGTGGTTGAACATCAGAATCAGTACCATTAAACATTGTTTTAAAACAAATATATGCACATTCCAAAATACAAATGTGGTCTGTGTTTTTAAGTTTTATTAATTACAGAATCAGCTGCAATCATATTTTTCATTCACTTCAGTTTCCTTGGTTAACTCGTTTTGCTCCTGGGTCAAGCCTAAACTGAATGACGGGATGCCAACTTGTGTATCGTTTTTCTGCCATACCCCCCTCTACCTCATCGTCTTCCATCCTCTCTGATGCGTTGCTCAATGACTCTTCTGCATTTTCGGCATGGTTTTGGTTCTGAATAGTAGTGCACCTTGTCTTCGCTGCAACATATCGCTGCCCTATTCTTAGCAGCATTCTACCGGCCTCCAGTAGCCTCTTGAATGTGGTATGGTGTATCGTGCAATTCTCCTGCTTCGTCGGCAAGTTCAGTTAGGTCTCTGACGTTTTGTATTACTTGTTGCGCCTCTTTTTCAAACATGTCCTCCATTGCTTGACATTATTTCATTCACACAATTAGTATTATCAAATCCAGTGTATTCTTAATTATTACAATCTACATTTCATAATTGCTATGTAATAAGTGTTGTATCTGCAATCGCATACATTATTTATCATTTAGTATCGCATTATTAATATGAATTTAGGCTTCTAAAATTTTACCTTTACCTGATCCTCTTCTTCATCTTCTTGGTTTTCTTCCATAGGTTCATGTTCTGCACCATTGCCTCCATCCTAGTATCATCACGTACGGCTAATATTTATAATTATTCAACATTTATAAAACATGCACTTTTACTAGTTCTCTGTGTACAACCATGAACTTCTTCCCTGTATTTCATATTAGGAAAGTTGCACTGTCACATTTTACAATGTGTGCAACTAGTACTTTATTTCTGTTATTCCATATTCTAAAATGTGCATTGTGCCATGTGGTCTGTGCAACGAGGATATTATATCTTATGTTTCCTATTCTATTCTGTGCACTGCCACATGTGCTTAGTGTGAACCCAGTACCTTTTTTCCCTATATTTATACTCTACAATATGCACTGCCACTTCTCGTAGGTGTGCAACCAGAACATTAGTAATTCTGTTAGCAATACTAAATTGTGCATTGTCGGATGTGGTTAGTGAGCGACCAGAAACTTATTGCAAAAAATTCCTAGAACCCAATGGTGCTCACCTCATTCATTACCTCCTCCATATCCAATGCCAGTTCAATGTTCCCTAATGCAAATCCACCCTTTTTAATTCTGCAAATTTCCGCTCGTTCAACAGCTTTGATGTCCATCCTTTGAACGAAGGCCTCTGTCACTCCACGTAGCGAGTGGGGTTCACAACCCTATATACATACAGCATCTGCCAAAACATACAAGGTTATGCACATTAAAATACATGGATTACCGTAATGGAGTACGTTTTCACGGAACTGTATAATAAGATAAATGTTTAACCATTTAAACTTTTGTTGGTTACCGTTATAAATAGTAGTGACCTTCTAAACACCTTTTGCTTCTTTGTAGCCCACTTTCCGTGGCATTCTACAAGCTCGTCAACTACATACTTGCATCAATTTAAATCTTTAATCCTGCTCACATCTTTTAGTTCATGGAGGATGTCCTGATTGACATACCAATTTTGTTGTATGCATACCAGTATGCTACTCACCAACACTGCAAAATGTCTCCTAAACCACTCTCCGCCGTCATTTTCTTTAATTAACTCGACTCCAATCATGTAGGGTATAATTTTGTGGTTAGCCTTATTGAACTTTGCTCTCCATGTGTCTAGCTCTGCACATTGTGCATTCCTCCTTATTTTTTGAATCAGCATATTTCCTCGCGGGAATCCTAGTACTGTTTGCACATCTTCCTCTCTTATTTCTAACACCCGTCCCTGTCCTAAGTTCACTGTCTTTGTGCTAGCATCAAAGTTCTTCAACAACCAATTTTCCATTCGCAGGGGCGTGTCCTCCACATGTAAGTCTAGCAAACCTCCGAATCCAAGTTCCCATACTACATTTCGTTGAAGGGAGCCAAATTTCTTTATTGGGTCCACTAGATAACGAGCATGCACGTGTGTGGAAAGTGGAGAACCTTTGTTCCTCTTCAGGGAGCAAGTCGTACTCACTACCTTCATGATTTTATTGCATTTGTGGCCGCCGTATTTGCACCGGTGGGCTAACAAAGTCATTGTCATCGGGATCGACGTTTTCTGCAACTGTTGTCTGGTTGTTTGTGCACTTGGCTTTCTTCCCTGCAAAATGGTTTGGCTACTTGTTCCAAAACAAAGCTGGTTCCATTCTAACATTACGTTTGCACACAAATTATACTCATGCTTTCACATTAACATTTTCACCAAATTCTATTCTGGTTTGGTATTTTTTTAATCATTATTTTATTCAACTACACATTGCATTTATTTTCGGTACATTTTTTAAGATATTATGTTATAAGAGTTGTACTATACAATATTTTAGACAAATATACCCCTGCATCCAATATATATATATATATATATATATATATATATATATATATATATATATATATATATATATATATATATATATATATATATATATATGGTCAAGTTCCTGTGAGGTCAGGTCTTCCCGTGCGGTCAGTGCGGCATACACCACTAGGTATGCATAAATGCACCACACAGTGTTTGTAAATACACCATTATTATGTGTGGTGTATTTTTTGGCATTTTATTCTGGTGTATTTCCGAACACTGTATGGTGCATTTATGCATACCTAATGGGTGTATGCCGCACTGACCGCACGGGAAGACCTGACCTCACAGGAACCAAAATCTATATATATATATATATATATATATATATATATATATATATATATATATATATATATATATATATATATATATATATATATGTGGTCATGTTGTTAGGTGCGGTCGTGTGGCGGAATTTCAGAATACACTAACAGTGTAAGGGAAACACACCACTATATATATATATATATATATATATATATATATATATATATATATATATATATATATATATATATACACGTATGTGTCCTAGTGCGAAGAAGGTCTTAGGTATAAAGTAGGGTTAAATTTCAACCATTGATTTCGTCCAAATTGACGAAATTAAAATAAAAAAATAAAAATTGTAGCAATATTATGGTAATTTTGTTAAGTGTAAATATATATATATATATATTTTTTTCGTTGGGTGCATGCATTATTTTCTCTTTTCGAGTGCATATTATTCCTTCTACGAGTACATAGTTTAATTTCTCTTCGTAAAATGCAAATTTATGGACATTACAGGTTAAATTTGTACACGTAAATGTTTAAAATTTTGCACCTTACGTTGCAAATTTATGCACCCTTAGTTGCAAAGTTATGCACCATGAATTGAAGTACGAAGCTTTTTTTATTTTTGAAAAGCAAGTAGGAAGCTATGCACCTGAGTATTCAAAATTATGCACCATAAGGTGTAAATTTAGGCACCCTTAGTTGCAAAATTATGCGTCTTGAGTATTAAAAAATTATGCACCCTAACGTGCAAAGTTATACACCCTCAGTTACAAAGTGGATCTACAGTATTTTTATAATACTTTGGTTTCGATCATTTTCGTCAATGTTAAATATAAACTTTGGCAAAGAAGCAATGCGCTGAAGCTGAAGCAGCAAATTAGCAACAGAGTTTTTCCTTGGGATATTTGGCGCAAAGGGAATTGGCCTTTCTTCATGAGACATTTCTCATATGAAGATGCTGTTGATTGATTATTGCTCATCTGAAGTAGTTTTTTTTTTTTTTTTTTTTTTTTTTTTTTTTTTTTTTAATTTTTCTTCATTTAAGGCAATTGATCTAGATTAGATCAACGGCTCATATCTCTCCCAATTTTTCACTTGAACGTTCCTTCGCACGTGAACCCTAA
>NW_017616574.1:3888862-4141362 GCF_001879475.1 Ipomoea nil | reverse complement strand
CCAAAGGTTGAGTCTCAACATTTTGTGGAATCTCAACAGTAGGTTGTATAATCGCAAGTGGGACCGAAGGAACATTGCGTATAATTACAACCCCATTAGATAACGTAGAAGGTTGAGAACCACTATGATCGAATGAAGGAATTAAGTCCTTAAATCGATTTCTCTCACTGATCAAGTCATCTTCCAGAAACTTAGCATTTCTTGATTCCATTATCCTAGTAGTATGGGATGGACAATAAAGCCTATAACCCTTAGAAGTTTGTGCATATCCAATAAAGAAAGCACTAACAGTCCTTGGGTCAAGTTTCTTTTCGTGCGGGTTATATATCCTCACCTCAGACAGATATCCCCAAACACGCATATGTTGCAAACTCGATTTCCAACCTTTGAATAACTCAAATGGTGTCTTAGGGACAACCTTGGTTGTGACACTATTTAATATATACGTAGTCGTCTTAAGTGCTTCACCCCACAACGATTTTGGAAGTGTAGAGTTGCTTTGCATACTCCGTGCCACATTTAGAAGCGTTCGGTTTCTTCTTTCAGGGACACCGTTTTGGTTCAGAGACCTAGGTATGGTGTATTTGGCAACAATCCCATGCTCTTGAAGAAACTTTGCAAAGGGACCTGGTGCTTATCCATTTTCAGTGTATATACCATAGTATTCATCACCCCTATCAGATCTAACTATTTGTATTTTTTTGCCACATTGATTTTCAACTTCAACCTTAAATAATTTAATTTAATGGCATCCAATGATTCATGCTTATTATAAAGAAAAATACACATAGGTAGATCTTGAGAAATCATCAATGAAGGTGATGAAATATTTGTGAAGGAATTTTCGTTAATACACTGTTTGGTGCCGTTTTGAACATGTAAAGAATTATGAATTAAATCATTCTTTAAGTTAAGACGATAGAGACCATAAGACAATGTACCATCACCAACACAAGTAGAATTATTGAATAATTTGAAATACTTGCGATTAAATTCGAATGTGAATCCAAAAGGTACAAGTCTTGAAACTGAAATTAAATTCATCGAAAAACTATGAGCGTAAAAGGTCTCATCTAATATCAAAACAAAACCACTATTCAAAACTAATTTGCAAATTCCCACAGCTTCAATTGGTGAGCAAATCTTGTTTCCAGATAAGATGTGACACTCAATTTCAGTTGGCTGCCTCAGATATAATTTGCAATGTGGATTGTTTAACCAGAATCAATCCACCAATAATTGGTATTAACATCTGACATATTAGATTCATAACATACAAAGAAGGAGGAAATATTACCCTTATCAAACATCTCCTTCGTCAATAAGCCTCTCTTCCTCATGTGCACACATTGTTAACAATTCATTGATAGTCCAGTTATCTTTATGTGTGTTGTACGAAATCTTAAAGGGGCTATAATGTTGAGGGAGGGTGTTAAGTGCAAAATGCACAACAAAGGTATCTGGCAAAATTATATCCAACTTCTTCAGTTGAACTACAATATCCCTTACTTGCATGATGTATTTGCGCGTGCCCTTAACAGTGAAAACACGAAGACCAACAAACTTCATGATTAGAGTACTTGCCAAAACTTTATTGGATGTAGAAAATTGGTCATTAATAAGATTTCGACTTTGTCACAATGGCCAATTGACCCACAAATGCTTCTTGAGATTCGTGTCTTAATGAAATACACACACAACCAATTGGATCTAGTCCATTGTGCATGAAATTTCTTGTCAACCTCAGAGCTTTCATCAGTGATAGGAGGAGGTTCTTTATTGTGAATAGCGAAATCCATCTCTAACAACCCAAGTGTAGGAGAACAATGTTTTTCCACTCTTGGTGATTATCATCGCTTAGCATAGGAACATCAATCATTATTGTGTTTTGAGTGGGGAGTTGAGGTTCTGAAAAAAATACTGCTCGCTTGGTTAGAATTTTCGAGGCACAAAGATAGAGAAAGACTGAAGTGCATATTATTACCAATGTAAGTTATGCAAGAGATAGACTTGGTTTTTTCCCACCCTTAATGATAAAAGTACCAAACTATATGCTGATTCGTATTCCATGTGGTTAAATTACGATCATAGTTTAGTATTTAATCCTAATTGATCCTACAAGTACAACAAAATTACCTGTGGGCTAAATTTTGCAATATTACGTAGAATGAATTACAAAGGTATTTCATATTCTTAGTGTGATTTAATCAGAAGACAATTAAAGCAATTAAAGATGTTGTGTCTACTATTTAATTACACAATTGTAATCACTTGGCAAAACAGGAATTTAAAGCCTAGCAAACAAATTAAACCAACACATGATAGACAATCATTAGGTATACTCCCAGGAAAGTTGGTCGAGATGAAACTCAGTTAAATACCAACACCTTAGACAGAGTAGCGTCGCAAGGGGCTAGTAGCAACAAGGCTTTTAAGCTAGGGCCATAGAACTAGTATTCCTCCCCAAGAAACTTCTCTAAGTCATTGTTCTCATATTTGAAATAAAATCGTTTGGGAACTCTATTGGATTGTAGATTCACCTATGCATAAGGCTTTAAATAAGATAAACTATGAATTTTTATGTACTTTATGTGCTTTAAGAACTTTAAGAAAGCACAACTGAGTAATAATTGAAGAGTAATAATGATATGCGCATCTATCCTATAAGGCACTAAATCATGCATAAAAGACATTTAAATCATACCTAAAAGGCTCTAAATTTGTCGTTAAAAGAGCATTTATTTCTAAAGACATAATTATAACAGTAAAATAATTATGCCCATAAACATATAAGGCATGCTTAGATTATGCATATGAATTACTCATACTCCATTAATAAATGGGAAAATGACATTTTTCCCTCCTGAGTTATATACTTATAGCCCTTTTCCCCCCTGAATTATTTAAGTGGCAGTTTTTCCCCCTAAAATGTTAAATGGACATATTTACCCATAAATAAATATTCCATTTATTTTTCTTCTCCAACAAATAATGACCACGATTCAGTTCAAACCGAACAGACACTATAGCAACCAAATTGAAATATTCCGATTACAATTTAGAATCGAAACTCGATATTTGGAGTTTATTAAAAGCGCGAACCGGAATGGCCGGTTCATGTTCTGAACTGAAATAAAAGTACATTTATTGTTGAATGTAGAATATTTTAAAAATAAAAAATAAAATTTTAAAATAAAGTTTAAACCAACAGTTCAAACTGGATCCGGAACCGTGAATCGACGGTTCAAAATCAATACCAAATCGCACTATCGTTGTTCTAAATGTAAAGAAAAACATACACTATTTGTAAATATTATAATTCTAATTTTAAATAATGCTAGTAGTTGTTCCAATTCGAACGGTCGGTTCACGATTCAGGATCCAATTTTTTCAATTCATGATTTTAATAAACTGAAATGCAAATATTGGGTCCTGGATCTGAATCATAACCGAAAACTTTCAATTCGATTGCTATAGTGTCCGGTTCAGTTCGAATCGAACCGTGGTCATCCCTAAGTATAAGAAATAATTTGTTGGAAAAGAAAGATAAATAAAATGTTTACTTGAAGGGTAGAGATGTCAATTTAATATATTAGGGGAAAAATCGCCACTTTTAGAATAATTGAAGGGGCTAATATGCTTACATAAATAATTCAGGGAGAAAATATGCTATAAACATATAATTAAGGGGAAAAAAGTGCAATTTCTCCTTAATAAATTGTAACACTTAATACAATTTAAATCTGAAAATTCAATATTAAATTAATATTCGAACAAATTTAACACTTAATAATGTGTTCAAAAAATTGAATAATGATTTAATATTAACTATAAGCAAAATCAATTCGATAATTTTAATTAGAAGAAGTCTAAATATGATGAAGAAAAAAATTAAGCATGCCCAAACCAAATAGGCCCAAAAATATATTATTATTTTTTTAAAGGAAGATCTAGGCCTTGCCGAATTGGGCCAGACCTGGCCGAACTATGAAACCCTTCATCATCTTCTTTCTTTCAATAAAACCAGGAACGGCAGAAGCTAGGTCGCCGGAAGGAGGGAAGGTCAGCAGCGTCATCGCCGGGGAAGCCCAGCTCCACCACCGCCGCCATCTAGTCGTAGTTAAACTGATAGTTGGATTGCACATTAATGGCTATATGCTCACACGCAACACGTGGACCGGCCCTCACGTGTGCGGTGGGTTCCAAGCAACACGTGGACCGGTAAACCGTAGTCGCTTATGAGCCGCTTATGAGCGGCGCTGAGATTCGAACTCATGGCCTTTGGTCTGGCTCTGATACCAAACTGAAGAATGTGCTCCATCTCAACTAAAAGCTAAAGCTGATAGTTGGATTGCACATTAATGGCTATATGCTCACACGAACGGCTTTTTGCACATTGATCCATCACCGCCGGCAGCTGTCGGTCAACCAACGTGAAGGAAACGGATCCGGCGAGCATGGCACCATTGTAAAAATAAATAAAAAAATCCAATCGTTTTTTTTTTAATTTTTTTAAATCAATACAAGTTTCTTTCACTTTCTCAACCCTCTCTAGATGCTGTATGAGGAATAATTGTTAAGCCGTGAGAGGATTAGAGAGCTTTTTATTTTATATAATAACCATATGTCGGCTCTGTTTGACAGAGCTTATTTAGGAGCTTATAGCTTATTTTAAGCTACTAATAAGTTATAAGCTCTATTTGGTAATGTTCCCAAAATAAGCTCCTAGCTTAAAATAAGAGTTTATTTTGGAACGCTACCTTAGGTAGCGTTTCAAAATAAGCTCCTAGCTTCTTAACTTTTTTCCCATATTTATCCTTATTATTTTAAAGAAATGACATAATTTGTCCTTCCCAATTAAAACCCTTTTCTCTTCTCTTTTATCCGCAACTTTCACCGCAAATATTATTATTATTATTATTATTATTATTATTATTATTATTATTATTATTATTATTATTATTATTATTATTATTATTATTATTATTATTATTATTATTATTATTATTATTATTATTAGATTCTCAACAATATTGCTACTTCATTATGAGATGCTAGATCATGATTATGCTAATAGTTTTATTTTAAAATGTTAATTTTTTTAAAGATAAAATGTCAAATTTTAATATGTAAACAAACTAATTTAAATTTTATGAAGATGTCCTTTTTAGTCTTTTTACATTTATCAGCTTATCAAAAAGCTAACTTTACCAAACACTTTCAATCATAACAGCTAGCTTAACAGCTCTTCAGTTTTCAGCTCCGAGCTTATAGCTTTTCAGCTTTCAGCTCCTTTTCAGATTTCAGCTCCTAGCTTATAGCTTTTCAGCTAGGTTTGCCAAACAGAGCCGTAATTAATATTAATATGATAATTGAATCCCTTTCCTAATCACATTCTTACCTTTATAAATAAGTATTACCTTAACTAGTATTTTTACCCGAATAGATTTGTTATAATATTTTAAGAATATTTGGATCGACATATAATGGTATAAATTATAACATCGAATATTATATAGTGCAATTGAAGAATTGAATTGGATCGATTATGTTTTCTGATGTTATCATTGCTTGAATTCGAGCAAATAATTATTCAATTAATAGCTAACGTGTAGATATACGCATCCGGTGCTGAAACTTTAGAGAGTTTATATATCAGTGTTTAAGATTTGTATTAATTGGGCTAATTAGCTCATTGTCTAGCAACTTAGTTGTAGAAATCATTTTGTACGGAAGATATATATTTTCTATGTAGATATATAGCAATTTTGTCATCTTTCTATTAAAAAATAATAATAATATCACTGGTTTGAATTACACATTATTAAAAATCTCTTTGTAGACGACATTGGTAGTAGTAACAGAATTTTGTCCATCCTGGTCTAGAGCTAAAACCTTCAGGCCATCAAGATGGGTGACTCGGGAAAAAACCACGTACAGCTGAAGCGCAATCTCGTATCAGAAGGGGTGAGAGACATTCGGGATATAAGAACTTTGGTTATTTGATGTGTCTCATTAACTATTCTTGTTTCGACAATGTGATTTGTCAATCTTGTTATGATGAGGCGCGTACTGTTGCAAAGACCAAGAGAGTGGTCTATGTTCCGCAATAACAGAACATGTGCACCAACCTTTAATGTCAATGAATGATTAGGAAGTCCAGAAAATCTCAAACTATTTAAGAATTCAGGACTGTGTACTTCAGATAGATTTTCACCGTCTTATTCTGCCTTACACAGGGGTTGCAAACTTCGGTAATTTTTTGGTTAACCGACCGAACCGACAAAGTTAGGTTAACCGTTTTATAACCGAACTTTTTTTGGTTGCGTTAATGGTTAAAGGTTTTTTAAAATTTCGATTAACGATTAATTCGGTTCGAAACTTCGGTTAACCAAATTAACCGAACGGTTAACTGAAATTTGAAATATATATAATTATATATATAAATAAATAAATATGCAATGTTGTTATAATATTGTTTTTGTATATTTTCTTATTGATTTATTATTATATGTATTATTTTAATTGGATTTATTATTATAGGTATTATTTTTAAGATTTAAAACTTTAGTTTTAAAAAGTTCGGTTAATCGGTTAACCGAAAAAAATTTCGGTTCGGTTAATTCAGCAATACAAAGTTTGGTTTGGTTAACGGTTAAAGTTTTTAAAATTTCAGTTAAAACGGTTCGGTTAAAATGGTTCAGTGAGAGGATTGCTCGGCCTTTTAGGTGCGACTCATCAAGCATGTCATATCTCGCGCTTGGGAAGGTGCTTTCCATAATGGTTGCTATTGGATCGGGTCCACACTTCAACAGAAACCGTGCCAGAATATCGATCTCAAACAACCCTTCGTTACAACCTGATTGTAGTATATTTTCAAACAAATAAATACCTGGAGTATTAGGTTATCGATCCACAGGGAAGTGGTTGTATCAATCACTAGCTACTAATCTATTCTTATGAAGCTAATCCTAATAATAATCATGGATGGTTGCATAAAACAATTTAAATAAAGCAAAGCAACAGATTTGTGAAACAGTAGAGAGAAGATGAGATCCCTGGGTTTCAAGTATTTAATCACCTAGTGCCAAATCTATGGTTTATATTAAATCAGGGTTTAAACGGGTGTGAGGATGCAAAGTGGTATAGAGTTACTCTCGCAATCACTAACACTAGTGAATATCCACTCTCGTGGTATAAACACCCAATAAAACAAGAACAAGCATCATAATAAATTCCTAACTACTACCCTCTCTCGATGTGCAATAATCAATAATTAAACTCTCGAGAAAATTTCAATTTTAGTCATATGACTATAGGGGCTTTGTTAATTTCAGCACCTCACTTTCAAAAGTGTCAATTTAGTACCTTGACTATGCACTTTTTATCAATTTTGGTCACTCCGTTCAAATTGCCGGTCAAATTTCGCCGGAAAATTTTAACAATTAAAATAATAAGGGTATTTTAGTCATTTCACATCTCTTCGTTCTTCTTCGACGAATTCTTTTTTTCTGGCGGATCGCCCTGAACCGCGTCAATACCCCGAGGCTCAACGCTGACGATGTTCATGCCAAACAGCCTCCGTTGCTTTGCAGCAGCCTTGCCTTGGACCACCGACACCGACTCGTACACCATTGCTCAGTTGCGCTCTCTACGACGCCGTTTTCTCCGCTTCAAACCCTTCCAGAACCACTACAAACACAGAGCTACATACCTGTGGGGACATGGTTGAGGGCGATGCCTATGTTATTGAGGGCCTGCTGAACCGATGGCGAGATCTTGGTAGTATCCCCGTAGGCGGAGATGGAGATGGGCCAGCAGTAGTTCAATTTGACAAAATTTCCCTTTCTTAAGGTGCAACAGTTAGGTGCAATTGCGTGTGCCCTAAATTATGCCCAACTCTCGTTGTGGCACAAAGATAGCTATGAAGCAAGTAATTACGGCCGTTTAACTACTAACAACAACAATATAAATCACAATTGCAACACAAGTATTAAACCCAAATAATAATATATTAAAGCATTAAAAAGAAATAGGCACATAGGTTCATAAATACTATCACCCAAGAATCTCTAAGAAAACTTAGCCACGCATGGCTAAGATGCAATACATATCAAGTATAAAGAGTTTACAAAATAATCTAAAGAGTACAAGAATTAACCAAGCAATTTTCCCAAATTTCCTTGGCTTTCTCCTTGCTTCCAAAGACACCTTGTAGCTCTCAATTTTCCTCTTTCTTGTCTCCAAATCTGAGCATGAATCTTTTAGGGTTGAACCAAGGCGGGATTTTATAGCAGGAATCAAACCGGAACAAAATTGGAATTTCACTTATTTTATTTTGTAAATTGCCGACTTATGATTTGGAAATTAATGCCACCTTTTATTTTGGTTTGGAAATTGCTACATTTTGTTTCAATTTGGTAAGCTGCAGCCCTTGATTTCATTTGGAAAATAATGTGGCTCTCTTGGAATTGAGTGCCACCGCCCCTTTTCTTAATTTGATGCTACGCGTTTTGCAATTTGACTGATAGTTATGCGGTGGAACTGTGTGCACCATGCATGGTGCACATGGTTGCAAAACGACGTTATTTTGACTAAAAATGCGCGTCTCATTTTATAAAAAAAAATCAGTTTCGATTCCCCTCAACAACATTATTGTGGATATATAGTTTGGATATATAGTTATGAATTTGTTGATATATAGTTATGAATTTGTGGATATATAGTTATGAATTTAGGGATATTTAGTTCATTCATTGTGGATATTTAGTTCATTCATTATGAATTTTGTGTTATTCATTCACTGTGGATATATAGTTATGAATTTGTGGATACATAGTTATGAATTTGTGGATATATAATTCAAATTATGCACACAAAAATGCTATTGCCGAGAATCGAACCTGATCTTTTTTAAAAAAGTGGGACGCGCATTTTTAGTCAAAACGACGTCGTTTTTGCAACCGTGTGCACCACCATACATGGTGCATACGGTTGCACAACATAATTTGACGCTGCTCGACTTCGACGCGTCGAGCCTCGCTCTTCTCCGCCATAATACATTCTGGAATTTTTGGTCGAACTTGCTGTGTGCGCGTTCTTCGGTCCACTTTGACTCCAAATTTGTCCTAGAACTTTCCTTGCTCATAGAGTTGACCTACAATGGTTCAAAAACACTAACCAACACCGTAAAACATTCAAAACAATTGTGAACCAAAACTAAATGATACAATAAAAGATTATGCAATTAAATTACTAAAATCATGAACCCAAGCCTATCAAATATAATTAAATCAATAGTAGAAATATGCACAATTAGGCTCACATCACAACCCCTGTAATCTCATCTTCAATGTCTACAATCCATTTTGAAAACCAATCAACTGTCTGTCTATTTTCCTCTGAAGCTAAGCTCTGTAGTCTCAAGTTATTCGTGAGCCTCAATACCTTGCAATTTGTCCGAGGTAAGAAGAATTAATAGTGGCTAGGCAACTATTGGTCTCGTTTCTTTCAAAATAACGGGAAGAATCCGTCTAAAGTCGCCGCCTAAAACTACTGTCTTTCCACCAAATATCTTTTCAGCACTACCCGGTATGGCGAACCGCGATAGATCCCTCATGCTTTTCGATGCTTCTTCCCATATTATCAATTTGCTCCTTATTATAAGCTCAGCAAGGTCATTGTCTTGCGATGTATTGCACGTGGAATCTCCGTTCAAAGAGAGTGGTATAGCAAATCTAGAATGCGACGGCTTGCCTCCCGGCAAGAGCAAAGATGTTATTCCATTCGAAGCAACGTTGAGAACAATGTCACCGCGGCTCCTTATCTTTGACGATAACGTTCTCCACACGAACGTCTTGCCTATTCCTCCAAATTCACAAAGAAAAATTCACATCCATTAGAATCAATATCATTCATCACAAATTCGTAGACATTCTTATGGTCGTCTGTCAATTGTGTTACCAACGTTTCATGCTTTGTCATCAACAATTCCTTGTCATACGCCAACTCTTCGACTATCAGCAATGTTGCAAAAATCGCGCCTAGGCGCTAGGCGCCATTGCGCCGCCGCGAAGAAGGTCGAAATCGGCTATCTCCACGGTCGGCCGCCTAGCCGGCCGAACCCCGGTTTTTTTTTTTTTTTTTTTTTGGGTTAATCGCCAAAACGACGTTGTTTTGGCGATTAACCCATAAAAAAAAAAAAAAAACGCCATTTAAATCGCGAATTGCGATTAACTCTTCAGACTTCAGACCAGAAAGGCAGACTTCAGAACGAGTCACTCCCTCAGACCTCCGACCTCTGCACACCCTCGCTCGCAGCACACCGTCTCCTGCCTCCGCCTCCCGCCGTACGCCGCCACACAGCCTCCCACTCCAGGTAAGCCTAAAGCCCTATTTTAGTGTTTTATTGTTGACGGTAATAATGTTACCGGAAATATAATATAAGAGTAACGAATAAGAGAATAACAATAGTTGTATTGCCTTTGTCTCAGTATAGAAAGTACAGTGTGTCCTGCTCAGCTGAGGGAAGTTCTATTTATGCTAGGTCCTAACGGTAACAACATGAAGAGACATCCTTCGGGGAGCTGAGCTAATGGCAGGAATATGAAGAGTCATGAATGAGGCGTTGAGGCTTTAACTCTCTCTCATCAATGGTGGCATCAATGGTGGCTTCAATGACATTAGATGTGACACCAGTTGGAATTATAACCGTTGGAGCATCAATGCGGTGTCGGGTCAGATGCACACTTATGATCCGGGTTGGGTGCTAGCCCTATTATCCTGTCACCAGTCCCCCCTACTACTGAGTCTACGAATGTGTTTGAGTTGACTTGGGAGTAAGGCTGAATCAATCGTGATACTGTGCCATCCTGATTGAGTTAGGATATGCGATTTTGTTTTCCAGATCCCTTCCTGCCTAAGCAATTTGATCACCTTTCTATCAGCTCTTGTCACCATTCGTCAGTTTCTGCAGTTTAACATTACCTTTTTTTTTTTTTTTGCGACGTGGGCCGGCTTCGGGTTGGGGCGCCGCCTCAGCCTGGCTGAGGCGGGTGCCTCGCCTTGTGGCCGAGGCACTGCGCTTCGGCCACGGCCGAGAGGCGCACTTGGCCGAGGCGTGCGCCTCGGCCGGGGGGCTGAGGCGTCGCCTCAGCCACTTGACCGAGCCGTGCGCCCCGGCCATGTGGATGAGGCGTCGCCTCGGCCACTTGGCCGAGTCGTGCACCTCGACCCCTTTATTTTTTTTTTTTTGAGTAGCCGAGGCGTCGCCTCGACCAGGAGGCTGAGGCGCGGCCTCGGCCATCTGGCCGAGGCGTGCACCTCGGCCATCTGGCCGAGTCGTGAGCCCCGGCCATGTGGCTGAGGCGTCGCCTTGGCCACTTGGCCGAGGCGTCTGCCTCGATCCTTTTTTTTTTTTTTTTTTTTTTTTTGAGTGGCCGAGGCGTCGCCACGACCAGGAGGCCGAGGCGTGCGCCTCGGCCTTGGGCTGAGGCGCGGCCTCAGCCATCTAGCCGAGGCGTGCGCCCCGGCCACTTGACCAAGGCGTGCGCCCCGGCTACTTGGCCGAGGCGTGCGACTCGAACTTTTTTTTTTTTTTTTTTTTTTTGAGTGGCCGAGACGTCGCCTCGACCAGGAGGCCGAGGCGCGGCCTCGGCCATCTGGCCGCGGCGTGCACCTCGGCCTTGGGCTGAGGCGCGGCCTCAGCCATCTCGTCGTGGCGTGAGCCCCGGCCTCTTGGCCGCGGCGTGCGCCTCGACCTCCTTTTTTTTTTTTTTTTTTTTTTTTGAGTGGTCGAGGCGACTGAGGCCGAGGCGCTACCTCGGCCATCTAGCCGGGGCTTCGGCTCGACCAGGAGGCCGAGGCGTGCACCTCGGCCTTGGGCTAAGGCGCGGCCTCAGCCATCTGGCCGAGGCGTGTGCCCCGGCCATGTGGCTGAGGCGTCGCCTCGACCCTTTTTTTTTTTTTTCTTGAGTGGCCGAGGCGTGCGCCTCGACCCTTTTTTTTTTTTTTCTTGAGTGGCCGAGGCGTGCGCCTCGACCCTTTTTTTTTTTTTTTTTTTTTTTTTTCCGAGTGGTCGAGGCGACACAGGAGTGGCTGAGACGCTGCCCGGCCCCCTTATTTATTTATTTATTTATTTATTTATTTTTTATCGAGGCGCCGCGCCTCGGCCTCAGCCGATAGCCGAGGCACCGCGCCTCGGCCTTTTTTTTTTTTTTTTTTTTTAGAGTGTAGTGACGGCCGTGGTTGATTGAATGTGGTTCTGAAAACCTTTTTATTTGAGAGCGAAGTAACCTGGGCGGACCATGATTACTAAATACTGTTTACAGGTCTGGGCGGGCCACGACTACATCGTATTACTGATAATATCTAATTAAATTTTCTGAGTTCCTTACCCGATCCATCATCCTTGCAAATGGTGTGGACTTGTGGATTCTTTCCGCCAATCTTTTTGCATGCTTTTACGTAACAACTGCGGGCTGCTCGCTGGTTTCCTCTGACGACCCCTATCCCATTCGGAGTAGGGAACTTCATACACAAGTGTTCCACCGACACTATGGCCTTGAGGTCCTCCTGTGCCGGCCTCCCCAAAATGATGTTGTGCGCACAAGTGAGTCTTACCACGATGAATTCCATGTCAAGTTTGCAAATGTTAGGGCTCGTGCCTATCTCCACTGGTAAGGCCACCGACCCCTCCGTCTCCACTGAATCACCCGTAAATCCAGAGAGTGGGTTACGTACTTCTTTGAACTGGTTCCTAGGTATCCCCAACTTGGTGAAGGCATCGTAATACATCACATTGACTGAGCTTCCCGTGTCGACTAAGATGCGGCGGATAATGACATCGTTGACGTCCATCTCAATCACCAGGGCGTCACGATGGGGTAGCGGGCCCTCTGGGAGGTCATCATTAAAGAAGCTGATGGCCTCCTGTCTCTGTTTCTTTTCTCTAGGAAGACTCGCCACTTCTCCCACGTATATCTGTCGGCTCCACTTCTTTCTTTCTGCGGGCGTGTCGCCCCCTGCGGGTCCACCATAGATAAAGTGTATGGTGTGCTTCTTTTGTCGTCTGGGCGCCACCTCGATTTCTTTCTCGCTATCACTCTGCTCAGATATTTGTTCGTGGTCTCTTTTTTTGGCGTTTGAGGTGGACGGCTCGGTGCCATCCTCATTCATCCAGACATTTTTTGGTGGATTGTGTTGCGGCTGTTGCTGCTGCTTGGATCGCTTGACGAAATGTCGGAAGTAGCCCTGCTGGATGAGGTCTTCTATTTGTCTCTTCAAAACGTGACACTCATCCGTATCGTGTCCGGCATGCCTATGAAACCTGCAGTACTTTGTTTGGTCTGCCTTTGGGGAGACCTTCATGCACTCCTCGGGGAATTCTACCATTCCCATCTCCTCAGCTTGCTTTAGAATGACACTAACGGGATGGGTAAGAGGAGTTAAATTACGCAAGGGGACCAGGCAAGGTCGTTTGTAGTCTCGGCCCTTCCCTGCGGTCGGGTGGTTCGAGAGTGGTGTCTGGCTGGGCGGACCAGCTTTCCCAGGTTTCCCGTTTTTCCTGTCGTCCTCCTCATCTTTCTTTTTCCTGTCGACGTCCTCTGCCTTGGCATAGCGGCTAGCCGTCCTCATCAAATCTTCGTAAGAACAGGGGTGGTGGGCATTCAGCTGCTTGTGGAAATACCCTGATCTTAAGGCATGGATAAATATTGGGATCGCCGCCTTAGAGTCGAAGTCGTAGACATTATTGACTTCCTTTTTCCATTTGATCAGGAAGTTTTTTAGGCTCTCGCCTCTATCTTGCTTCACTACACAGAGGTGAGAGAAGGGTTTCTTACGCTGTATGTTATCGGAGAAGTATGTTAGGAAGCTCTTGGACAACTCCCCAAAGTTTTGGATCGACCCATCTGGGATGGTGTTGAACCAGTCTTGGGCCGCTCCATCCAGGGTGGACAAGAACGCTCGGCACATGATGGCGTCCCCTGCCCCGATCATTACCATAGCAGCCTTGTACCTCGTCATGTGGACACGTGGGTCAGTGGCCCCCGTGTACTCCTTGATAGCGGGCAACCTAAAGTCCCTCGGCAAAGGTACGTCCATGATGCTTGGGGAGAATGGTGCTGTCATCCGTACCTCGGGTTCCGGCGACTGCTCCCGTGCCTCCACCCTTCTTGCTAACTCCTCGATTCTTCTCTGCAGCCTCTCGACCAGGGCCGACTCGTCATGGTGCCGGCGCCGGGCCGGCTGCCGCTCCTCCATGTGTCGTCGTGGAGCTAGTTCATCAACGCGTCGCTTTCCCGCCGAGTGCCGTCGCGGAGCCGGCTCTTCGACGCGTCGCTCCTCCAAGTGTCGACGTAAGGCCGACTCATCAACGTGTTGGCGTGGGGTCGGCTCCCGAGACTCGCCCACCTCCTCTGTGGGTGATCTCTCTGCTTCTCTGTTTTCGTGTTGGCGAGGACCTCTGGTAGAGGATCCCTCGGCCCGTGATCCTAATCTTTGCAGCACGGGCGCCCTTTGTCCCAGTCGTTCTGGTGCAGATTGGGAAGGGCCTGGTTGTCGTCTGGCCGGTGCACTTCTTTGGGTCTCCACCCTTATTTCCTGGGGCCGCGGCGGGGGCACTTGACCTTGCAGTCCCACCGCCACCTGGTTTAGCGCCGCCGTCACAGCTTGCTGAATGACATCGGCAGTCGCCTGGAGGTTCATGACTTGGTTCGCCCCTCCATTGTGGGGTTGGTCTCGGAGGTCTCCTCCATTGTTGAGTTGGTCTCGAAGGTCTCCTCCATTGTTGAGTTGATCTCGAAGGTCCCCAGGCCTCCCGTTGTTGAGATGTTCTCGGAGGTCCCCTCCGCGATTGTTGGTGAGTAGGTCACGGAGGTCACCTGAGGCGTTGCCATTGTTCATGTTGCGAGAACCGTGGGAGCTGCGGAACGCCATTCTTTCAAGCTTGCTGTTGAAAGAGAAAAAAAGTTTGTTGTAGCCTGCTTGAGTATTGGACTCAGGCTCTCAATGAAAGCACCAATGACGGTAATAATGTTACCGGAAATATAATATAAGAGTAACGAATAAGAGAATAACAATAGTTGTATTGCCTTTGTCTCAGTATAGAAAGTACAGTGTGTCCTGCTCAGCTGAGGGAACTTCTATTTATGCTAGGTCCTAACGGTAACAACATGAAGAGATATCCTTCGGGGAGCTGAGCTAACGGCAGGAATATGAAGAGTCATGAATGAGGCGTTGAGGCTTTAACTCTCTCTCATCAATGGTGGCATCAATGGTGGCTTCAATGACATTAGATGTGACACCTGTTGGAATTATAACCGTTGGAGCATCAATGCGGTGTCGGGTCAGATGCACACTTATGATCCAGGTTGGGTGCTAGCCCTATTATCCTGTCAACTGTTTTAGACCTTTAGGCTTTAGTTGAATAGTTTATTAATTTTTTATTTTTAATCTTTATAATTTATAATTTTATATACTTATATATAATTAATTATATGTATGAGTATGATTGTATGACTCTGTGTATGTAGTTTGTAGAAATGTAAAATTGCTAATTTGCTGTTCAATTGCTATATTGCTATTCAATTGCTATATTGCTAATTTGCTATTCAATTGCTATATGCCTATATTGCTATTCAATTGCTAATTTGCTATTCAATTGCTATATGCCTATATTGTTATTCAATTGCTAATTTGCTATTCAATTGCTATATGCTTATATTGCACATTTGCTATTTAAGTTATAAAGTTATTAACTTATTAACTATTAAGTATTATACTATTATTAATTAGGAAATGGAATTGGAAAATGATGATATTTCTCAACCACCAATTCAAACTCAAAGTGTTGGATCGTCTCAACCATCTACAACGTCAACTACAATAAAAAGAAAGTCCAATGATGTAGGTTGGGACTATGGGGTACTTAATGATCCTACTAAGTCGTTGGACAAGATTAAATGTTTATTGTGCAAGAAAGTAATGTCTGGTGGGGTTTATCGGATCAAAGAGCATATTAATATTGCTGGTATTTCAGGGAATGTTAGCAAATGCCCCATAGCTTCAAAAGAATATCAAATAAAATGTAGAGATGCTCTCATTATGGCGAAGAACAAAAAAATGAACAAGAGAGCTGAAGAACTTAATATAAGAGCGGAGGTAAACATTGGTTCGCATGAGAGTTTGAGTAATACGCCTACAAATAGTATTGATATTGATGAGTTGCAACAGTCTGAACAAATGAGGCCACCTCGTCCAATTGGCCCTATGGATAAGTTTGCTAACCAAATCAATCCTGAAATTTCTTTGAGTTCAAGAAGGGGCCCGGCGCAACAACGGATAATTGAGGCATTTGACAAGGAGAGGGTTAACCGAGTGAAAGAGTACATATGTAGATGGGCTTATGAAGCAGCTGTTCCATTTCATGTTCTTGAGAAAGATAGCTTCAAGTTGATGATTGAAGCTGCCGGTCAATTCGGTCCAGGAGCGCAGACACCAAATAGATATGAACTGAGTGAACCATATTTGAAAAAAGAGGTTGATCGCGTCCGAGACAGTTTGAAGGAACATGAGGCGTTGTGGAAACAAAATGGTTGCTCAATTATGACTGACGCATGGACAGATAGGAAGAGAAGAAGCGTCATGAACTTGTGTGTAAATTCAAGATTAGGCACTGTTTTTTTATCTTCTAAAGAATGTTCAAGTGAGGCACACACAAGCCAGTTTATATTTGAATATGTGGAGCATGGGATTGAACAAGTTGGAGAGGACAATGTTGTTCAAATTGTCACAGATAATGCCGCAAACAACATGGGAGCGGCTAAATTGTTGAAGGAGAAGAGGCCACGGCTATTTTGGACATGTTGTGCAACTCATTCCATTAATTTAATGCTTGAAAGCATTGCAGGTACCTTTCAATCTTTAAATCTTTATTCTTTAATCTTTATTGAGTTTATTCTTTAACTTTAAATCTTGTAATTGTTCATACTTCAATCCTTTGCAGGTTTACCCCGGTTTAAAAAAGTTCTTGATCAAGCAAAGAGCTTAACTATCTTTATCTATGCACACCACAAAACATTGGCAATGATGAGAACCTATACAAAGAAACGTGACATAGTTAGGCCAGGTGTGACTAGGTTTGCTTCTGCATTTCTAACTTTGCAGAGTTTACTTGCTAAGAAAATTGAATTAAGGGCTACGTTTACAAGCAATGAATGGGAGGAATGTAAGTTTGCCAACACAGTTAAAGGGAAAGCTTCCTATGCTACTGTCTTGAATATTTCATTTTGGCAAGGGGTTACATTATGCTTGAATATTTTTGCACCGTTGGTGAAGGTGCTTCGTATTGTTGATCAAGATAAGAAACCTTCAATGGGATTTGTTTATGGTGAGCTTATGCAAGCCAAAGAGGACATTAAGAAGGCATTCAATGAAGTGGTAAGAAACTATGAGCCTATTATTAAGATAGTCGAAGAAAAGATGAGCAATAGGCTAGATTCTCCTCTTCATTTGATGGCTTTCATGTTGAATCCTTATTATCATTTTAAGGATCCTCAACTTCATTTGGATCTTAATGTTTCTCTTGGATGTATTGAGTTTCTTGAAACATATTACCATGGCGATATAGAAATGCAAAACAAGGTATTGAATGATGAATTTCCCATTTACAAGAGGAAAGATGGTGTATTTGGGAAGACATTTGCGGTCAAAGGATGTGAGACAAATAATGAGCGATATGATCCGGGTAAATGAGTTACATACTAGTTTTGAATTTTAATATTTAAAATTTTATATATTTTGATTTTTTATACTTAATATTGTTTATACAATTTTGATGTAGCAATGTGGTGGTCAACTTATGGTTGGACAACTCCAAACTTGCAAACAATTGCGATAAAGATTCTATCTCTTACTTCAAGTTCATCGGGTTGTGAAAGGAATTCGAGTACATTTGAAGGGGTTAGTTAAATACTTAAATCTTTACTTAGTTATTTACTTCTTTTCTATATTTGACATTTGTTTTGCATATTTGTAGATACATACAAAAAAAAAAAAAAAAAAAAAAAAAAGGTTGGAATCTAATCGCCTAAACAATCTAGTCTTTGTGCAATTCAATGCAAACTTGATGAACAAAAGGAAAAAAGAGCAAAATGTTGAAATATTACTTGGTAGTGATGCAACCTTCGCACAAGATTGGATTGTTGAGGATGAAGTTGAGGTTGTTGGTGAAGATGAAGTGGCTATTAATGAGGAAGGTGATGACGCATTAAGACCACGACGGAGTTCTAGATTGAGGGAGCTTGAAGAAGAGAACTTTGAATCCGAAATTGAAGAAGAAGAAGAAGTGGTTGTTGAGTTTGAAGATGATGAAAATCAAGTGATAGATGGACAAGTGGAAGAACAACACCTTGAAAGTTGAATACTTGCATTTGAATATTTGATATGTTGTTAAACACTAAAACACTTGAACTTAATTCAGTTAATTGTCATGTACTTTGTGTCTTTGTTTGAAATTTGATGACTTGAAGTCTTGAAGTATGAATGTATGAACTATGGTGTATGAACTATTTGAAATTTGATGACTTGAAGTATGAATGTATGAACTATGAAGTGTGTAGTATGAAACTATGAATGTATGATTGTATGATTTGTATCAATGATTCAATATTTCAATGTATGAATGTATGAACTATGAAGTTTGGACTATGGAGTTGTGGACTAATAGGACTATGGAATATGGATTAAATGAATAAATGAATAAAAATAATTAACTTATTTAACTATACTATATTACATTATTACTATATAATTTACACTTTTAAATAGTTTTAACTTTTAAGTTTTAACCATTTTAGATATATAGGTATTAAAATTTTACAATTTTAAATTTAAAAAAAAAAAATTAAAAAAATCGGCGCCTAGCGTGTTTTGCAACCTTGACTATCAGCATGTTTTCCATCAAAATCCATGTTGCTTTCGTCTGGAATTGACATTTCTGAAAAGTTCTCCAACTCCACCAGAGGCAACTATTTCATATCCGAATCCGATAACACCAACTTTTATTAATAATATAGATTAATTAATATTCATATTAGGTATGACGAGAACAATGAAGGGGATGATTTGACTTTTATTAATAGTATAGGTTTGTGTAAAATCTGTATTCGAATTATTATTATTGGTGTAAATAGTAATTAATAAATCATTAGTTCCTTATAAAATTACATAATAATTAATAAATCATTATTTCCTTATAAAATTACGTTATTACGCAGAATTTCCAACGAATATTACCAATTAATAGATATTAGTTAATTTTCATATAACATTTTGTTACCAATAAGGAGTCAGAGACGAAAACAAACTCCATTAGTCAATAATAAGGAGAAATAGCATAAAAACTAGAGAAGAACAGAAAATAATCGATGAAAGAATGTGTTCACGATTAAGAGAGTATTTATAGTGCAATTTCAAGATTATTATTAGTAGAAATAAGGATGCATGTTTCATGTACAATTGTATTAAAGTTAGGAAAGTATTTATAGTGTAATTTCAATCAATATTATTATTTGAAGATTCAATAAAATAATAAGTAGTTAGAATTGTATTACGGATAAGAAAGTATTTATACTGTAATATTAATCTAAATTATTGCAATTTCAATATTATTATTTGTAGAAATATTGGTGCATGTTTCATGTACAATTAAATTAAGGTTAGGAAAATAATTATAGTGTAATTTCAATCAATATTATTATTTGGAGATTCTGTAAAATAATAAGTAAAATTGTATTACGAATAGGAAAGTATTTATACTGTAACTTTTTTCTAAATTATTGCAATTTCTATATTATAATTTGAAGAAATAATGATGCATGTTTCATGTACAATTGTAATATAGTTAGAAAAATATTTATGTAATTTCAATCAATATTATTATTTAGAGCTTTTGTAAAATAATAAGTAGAATTGTAGTAACCAGGATTATGTGGTCCAATGGTATCCGGGTTGGACTTCCATTTAGAAGGTTGTGAGTTTGAGCTTTAGTGGAGGCGTTATTAGCTCTTTGTGTTTCAGTAGGTTGAGAAAGTATATGAACAGATACTACAATCTAATAGAGCTAGTAGAATTGTAGTATGGGCAGGAGAGTTTGTTTTTTTTTTTCTTATCGATTCCTTTCCATTATTCCTTATTATTATTATTAAGTGTTTAGACGTAGAGCTGTCAAAACGGGCCAGCCCGGCCCATATGGGCTGGCCCGTCTCAGGTTCTACTGGAAACGGGGCGGGACGGGCCGACTCGTTTTTCCACGGGTTGGAATTTTCCCAACCCAACCCGTGTAGGACGGGCTAAACGGGCCAGCCCGTTTATTCTTTTTTTTTTTTTTTTTTAATTTGCATGATTAAAATATTTATCGTTGTATTACTTAAAAATTGAACCCATAATCTATAAGTTAGTAACCAAGACTATTTCCAATCAACCACATTAACCATGGTGAACAAATATGTATATTTATATATATACAAATCTGTATATACACATATAACATATACACATATACACATGACATATACACATAAAAAATTAGATTTTACTTTTTAATATGTAATTATAATTTATTTAATTTATATTTAATACTAATATATTTTATATGTAATATTTTATGCTGTAATTTTTATTTTCTCTCCCTTATTCCCATATTTAGTTTCAACCATACGTATACAATTATTTTATTGACAATTATAATCAATCTTGACTATATTATCTTGCATTTGTAAACTTAGAATATAATTACCTATTTAAATACGCAAATTCAACATTCAATTATCTATGCATGAACAATTCCAATATAATCTTGTCCTGATATACTCATACAGTGCCACTGGCACTCTCCCTCTGAACACGTAATGCTGTCAATGGAACAAGGTGATACTATACAATGACCATATATTCTCATATTACAACGTTATATATTAATTAAATACTTGCATCTTAATTATTGTTTTTTGCGATGGTCTAAGTTATCGTATGATTTGGAGGCTCAACTGGTTCATGAGAGCAATGATGGTAAGGTTCCAGTGATTGGAGAAACTCCTGATCCTTTATTGTCTCTGGTAAACCACTTGGTATCGTTACATACATCTGCTCCATAGGGTTATACTATATCCTTGGATGTCACCACCAATCTGTCAACCCAAAATTTATAGAGATTTTAATTCGAAACGTGCAATAACATTGTCGCTCCGACCATTTGAATATACACTACGAGAGCAACATTCACAATTCCACTTACAACCAAAGTGGCCTGGAAGCCATCGACTTATCACAAAAGAAATGGATTTTAAGATTATAGGTGGTGAATAAGTCAATTAACCAAAATATATAAATGTATAAATTATATATATATAAAATTCAGTTCCCGTGTGCTTGTTCCGTTAAATTTGAGTCATTGATCTTGCCTAAATCAACGTCCAAGATTAACAATGATTAAACAAAGCGTTGTGGCAATTCAGTCTTTTTGCATCTAAGTCAAATTTAAGGTGCGTGGTTTTCCTTCTTAAGGTGCGTAGTTTTTGTGCTTAAGCTGCGTGATTTTTGTACTGTGTGGCTTAAGGTGCGACAGTTGTTCAAATTTTAAGTGCGTCGATCTAAAGCTTTAGGTGCGTGGTTTTCCTTCTTTAGATGCGTGGTTTGAGTGAATCTAAGCTTAAGATTTCTTCCTCTCACTTTGAATCTGAGTATTGTGCAGGTTCTTGGTTGTCAAATCGTAGTTCTGAGGCTGAAATTTTAGAAACTTCAAACTCAGTGCATGGGCAATATGTTGTCTTTTTACACAAATCTTGCGATACGATTGGTTTTTGGGAACAATATCTTTGAATTTATAGTCAAAATGAGGTAGATTATTAACAGGTTTAATTCAAACATCGACAGATAAACTACCTCGGCCAGATAAGTCAATGCACAGGTTTAATTCAGATTACCTCCTAGATCTAAATCTAGGTTATCATCTGATATGTTCTTCATATTATTTATTATGATGCTTTGCAAATTGTACTGAAATTGAGGCCCGTTCTTCATTCTAGATTCATAATAGTGAGATTGCAGTTGTATAAACTTACACGTACTACATGATTTTGTCTATTATAGTTTCACATACTGCTTGTTCTTCAACTTTAGTTTTGGTGAACAATGCTTTGGATTTAATACTCTACAGTTGGTCTGTTCTCAGTGGTGTTCTAAATAGCTTATTGCTCAGGTCAAACTTCCATGTGATCTTGATATCTATGTATTGATACCTGCCAAAAAAAGACCTAGGTATTTAAATTGGTAAAAGCAACTGTATAAAGATATTTATGTGCCCAAGAACACAATTGTCCACAGAAACCACAACCAAAACGCTTAAGAGTGCTAGCAGAAACTATTGTCCATTATATCACAGCCAAGAACACTAAAGACATTTATGCATTACCACATAAATGTGACCAGTCCAATATAGTCTTCCCAACAACACAAATTTCTAATTTGGAGGTTGTCAAATTGTTCTTTTCTAGCAGCAATCCTAAAAAGCATTGCAAGTCCAACCAAAGACTCTATTTGATGGGGTACTCTACAGGGTCCCTACAAAAATGAAATTTAGTTTTGTAAGCTCAATTGTTACATAGATGGGTAGTAAAAAATCAAATTTATGAACATGATTTACCTCCGAGATCTTGTTTCTGAGATTTGCTGCTTACATGCCTAATAATTCTTGGCATTCCCTGTCCCATAGGATGATGGTACATTTCCGTTTGTGCAAATGTTTACTGTCCAGGTTAGGAAAAATTATACATCTCTATATATTCTTGAAACTCTGGGAAATCACTATTGATGTTGATCTGGGTAACATCATAGCTGCTCAAATCTTAATATCACCACAACCTTCTCTTCTGGAGAGTATATCTCCACAACCATTCCAATTACATCCAAATATTTATAAAAATAAAATATAGGTTTAAAAATTATTCTCAAGGCAGAATAATGCAAACACATTTGAGACATGTTGGTGACAATGAATATCTGGAAAATACATAAAATAATATAAACATGCTATGTAAAATAATGGAAACACCATTAGTATTAGATGTAAACCAAACACCTATTATTTATCATTGATATTTTTTTTATCATTCTATTGTTTTGCCATTATATTGCTGCCATTAGCTTATTAGCTTATTCTCGTACACTACGTTATTACAGTCTTATATATATATATAAAATAAAAGCCACATAAATATACCTTCATCATGAAATATACACTCCGGCCTTGAATTTGATTGATTACCTGCCTCTTCTCTCTGCCACTCCGTAGGTACACACCAGGCTTGTTCCAATAGCAGACGTTGTCTTCAAATGAGAGATTTGGCTTGCAAGGATAAAATTGGAGCAATATTCGTGTGATGTTTGTATTTTATGTAAATTCTATCTCTAGAAGTTTTGAGAGATATGAACTTCCTCTGCTTGAAAGAGCTCATCCTATTTATAATGTTTTGTATCATATTTGAAATCTGTAGAACAGATATGATTAACCTCGTAACTAAAAACAATGATTCTCGATCAGTTAAAGCCGGCTAGGGATATTAACCACGCTTCACCGGAAGTGTAAACAACAACACGCGTAAAACCTAAATAAAGCGCCGGGCATTATCTTGAGCGGGCTTTATATTTTCTGTAATTCTTTATTCTTTTCTTTAATTTAATACTAAAACGACTGTGTTTTGTTTGTGCGGGATTTTTTGGCTCTATTGTGAATCCCTAGACTTGTGGCTTTTTTATATATATACATACATACATATATATATATATATATATATATATATATATATATATATATATATATATATATATATATATATATATATATATATATGAGTAAAAGATATTTTTTGTCCTAGACTTATAGTGGCACGGACAATTTTAGTCCTTTTTAAAAAAATCAGACAATTTGTGTACACTCTTATTGTGACGAGGACAATTTTGATTCTCCGTTAAAATTCCAGTTAGATGCCCCGTTTGAGAGGGGTAATTGCGTCTTTTCAACATTACTCTCTCTCTGCTTTCTTGAAGCTCCCGTCTTCTTCACGAGCACTCTTTTTTTTTTCTCAAATCTCGTCGGCTGGATCCAGAGCATGCTCTCCGAGCTTAACGCCTCCTCTTCGTCCCCCAATTTCGATGTGCTTTCCCAGCAGTCTTCCTGCAGCGCCGTCGTCGTCGATGAGATGATGCTCACCGGCGAATCTCCCAAATTATCTGCTTTTCCAGCAATAAGCACAACTGAAATGGTAGTAGGAGGATTTACGATGATGATTTGAGGGCGATTCCAGGTAGCGATATTTTCGGTAATAACACTAAGGGGAAAGAACCATCGTCTTCGGATTCTTATAAAAGACATAAATCCTCAGCCAGATCTGATTTTAGCGGTGGAGAATTGCTGGCGGAGATTGGCGACGGAGCGGTGGCTACAGAGACTCCTCGATCGGTGATGGTAGTCGATTCTCAAGAAGCTGGCGTTAGGCTTGTCCATGCGCTGATGGCTTGCACCGAGGCCGTCCAGCAGGAAAACTTCAAGCTAGCCGACGACCTAGACAAACACATCGGATTCCGACTTGGGACACGGCGGATAAGGGCCTGAAAGAATTTGGGTTTTAAATTAGCTAGCAAATCAGATATGGGTTCAAGTTCATCTAAAATTGCTCACGATTTCTTCCCCTTTGTAGCTCTGAAGATTAGAACGGGTATAGTGGTGTGGGGTATGTGGTATTAGCAGTGTGGTTGGTTGCTTTATTCTACTTGTTGGGTAATACTGCTGCAGATTACTTTTGTTGTTGTCTTTAAAAGCTCTCGAATTTGTTGAGGTTGCCCCCGACTATGGGCCATGTTTGTGACTTGTGTTGTTGTTAGCATGTGGCTTTGTGTGTTACTGAGCAAGGTGTTCAGATTGACAAGAAATGCTTCTTAAGGGATGTTTGTTTCTTCATTTTCGTGATTTAATTTTGTCTCTGCTTATGAATTCTGATTCTTGGCGAGGTCAGTGTTGGGGTTGCAATGGGTTTTTTCTCCATCTACGTCGTGTATGCCATCTGTGTTGCTACAAACGAGATTCTAAGGAAGCATTTCACGAGATCAAAAGCGAATTGTGTAACTCCATTGCTGCCAGTGACAGGAGGTGATGGAAGCAAATGGGGGGAAGAAGGGAAGCTTGAGAAGTTGGATTCTAAAGAGAAGGAGGTATGATGAAAAGACGCAAATACCCCCACCCTAACGGAGAATCTAACGGAAAGAGTGACGGAGGATCAAAATTGTCCCCGTCATAATAAGAGTGTCCACAAATTGTCTGATTTTTTTATAAAGGACTAAAATTGTCTGTGCCACTATAAATCTAGGACCAAAAATGTCTTTTACTATATATATATATATATATATATATATATATATATATATATATATATATATATATATATATATATATATATATATATATGGGTTCCCGTGCGGTTGTGCAGTTAAACCTGAGTCATTCATATTTGGCTTAATCAATGTTCAGGATTAACAATGATTAAAAAAAAAACGCGGTGACAATTTGGTCTTTTTGCATCTAGGTCAAATTTAAGGTGTGTGGTTTTCCTTCTTAAGGTGCGTGGTTTTTGTGCTTAAGGTGAGTGGGTTTTGTGTTGTGTGCTTAAGGTGCGTCAATTGTTGAAAACTTAAATGTCGGCATAAAGTTTTAGGTGAGTGGTTTTCCTTCTTAAGATGCGTGGGTTTCCTTCTTATGGTACGTGGTTTGTGTGCTTAATTAGGTGCGTCAGGTCTTGAAACTTAAGGTGTGTCGGCCTAAACCTTTTGGTGTGTGATTTTCCTTCTTAAAGTGCGTGGTTTTCCTTCTTAAGGTGCGTTGTTTTCATTCTTAAGGTGCCCCGGTCTATAGTTTTAGGTGCATGAGTTTTCTTCTTAAGGTGCGTTGTTTTCCTTCTTAAGGTGCTTTGTTTTTCCTTCTTAAAAAAAAATAAAATTAAATGAATTTTTATTAATTTTATAAACAATTTCATAAATTCCTTTAGGTTGTTTGTCATCTCAGGTGCTCAGATGAGAGCATTAATGGAGGACGCGCATTTTCTTTTTAAATTTTCATTGATTTCAGCCATTGATATAGATTTGATCAATGACTTAGATCTAACCCCTTTTTTATCAAAGAGCAACCCCGCACCAAAACTCATCTTATATATATATATATATATATATATATATATATATATATATATATATATATATATATATATATATATATATATATATATATATATATATAATTAAGTTCCCGTGCGGTTGAGTATCTCCCGTGCAATTGTGCGGTGATTAATGTGTGTGAGTTTTGTACTTAAGGTGCGTGAGTCTTGTGATTAAGGTGCGTGAGTGTACTTAATGTGAGTAGTTGTTGAAACTTAAGGTGCATGAGTTTTGTGCTTAAGGTGCGTGAGTTTTGTGCTTAAGGTGCTTGGGTTGTGTGCTTAATGTGCGTGAGATTGGTGCTCTTAATGTGAGTAGTTGTTGAAACTTAAGGTGCATGAGTTTTGTGTTTAAGGTGCGTGAGTTTTGTGCTTAAGGTGCGTGAGTTTTGAGCTTAATGTGCGTGAGATTTGTGTTCTTAAGGTGTTTTGTTTGTGTGTTTAATGTGTGTGTATTGTGTAATTAAAGTGCGCCATTTTAATGCTGAAGGTGCGTTCCTTCACACAACCGCACAGGGACCTCTCCCCGCACATGATCCCTTCTATATATATATATATATATATATATATATATATATATATATATATATATATATATATATATATATATATATATATATATATATATATATATATATATACTTAACCTATAATGCTATGAGAACAAAATAAATTATCATTCCTATTCTTTTGTGTAATTACTATATGGTAATTTTGTGGTAATTTCTATGTACATATTTTTTATACTGAAGGTATAAAAGTATAATTGCACAATTTAGTATAATTATCAAATAATTATTATGGTAATTAAGAATTAATTGTACAGATATTAGTATAATAATTGACTAATAATTATTATGTTAATTAAGTTAATAATTACATTAATCTTAGTATAATTACAATTAATACATTTTACATTAAAAATTCCAACATAAAGAAATTAAGATGTGCATCTGTTACTAGCTATAATTTTCGGAGTAGTGCTAAACATTTGATCCCAACCAAACTAATAAAACCATCATTTCCTCAAATTAGAGTAGTTTATTTTCCATTAGAATAAATTTTTTTATCAACCAAACAAGGCAAAATTTATTTTTCCTCAAATTTGAGAAAAATATTCTCCTAATAAAATATTTTCCTATGAACCAAAGACTATTTAAAAAAAAAATTAATTTTCAATTTTTTAATTATAAATTGATTGCCAATAATTTCCAACGAAATGAAAACGTGGTCAGAAAGTAGGTATCTTTCAAGCCAGATAATACTAGTTTTTCTTTTTGGAATTAAAGGACTATTTTTTTCCTTAAAAATAAAGAAGAGGGTATTGTTTAAAAGTTATAGCTAGTAAAGAAAATTTTATTTTATTTTCTATAATATACTTTTTTGGCATATATATATATATATATATATATATATATATATATATATATATGTAGTAGTCAACATCATATTTTGATAATATGCATGATAATCCTTCAAGTCTACACATGTTGAGAAATCATAACGAAACTATAAATCAAAACATAAAGTAAAACTAGAACACAAGATTTTACAAGGTTCGACGGTGTATTTATGTCCTCAAGAGTAAAGCGACTCTTTTGCTAATTTTGATTATAATATATTAATTTCTTGAATTACTTACTCTCTCTCTCTCTCTCTCTCTCTCTATATATATATATATATATATATATATATATATATATATATATATATATATATATATATATATATATATATATATATATTTTAAAGCAAAATGAGATACTGTAAAAAGTTTCCGCCCAATCCAATACTAAGTTTAAGCCAATCAAAATTAATTACTAAGTTTAAGCCAATCAAATCAATTACTAAGATTAAGCCGTCAATCAAAATCAATTACTAAGTTTAAGTCAATCAAATCAATTACTAAGATATCTAAACATCTATATATATTTCACATCCTCTACAATATAAACACTATCAAGGAAGTTGTGATAGCGTATGACATCCAGAAACACTCTTCGCTTGCGAGTTATGAGAGCGTATGAAATCCCCGAGAGAAATTTGTCTTCCATAATCAAATCCAATGAAGTTGTCTTCCATGACCAGCAGGTAAGTTCTTTTACAAATCTCAATTCAAATTAGGCTACATCAATCAGTTTATACTAGACCGTGTTAAAAGCTCTATTCTATGAAAACTGAGAAACTGAAGGAATTGTGAATATCAGGATGAGATGTTTGTGTGTCTGAATTTTGAATTTTAAACAATTGAATGATGGTGGTTTTGTTTTTTTTGTGCTGAATAATGAACAGATAGACATTTTTTGTCTAAGGCATTTCATTGGGGGATGAGATGGCATTCCTACTTCGAATCTGATAGACATTTTATTATGTTTTTCTATATTTTATGATGGATCTGTCTAAGTTATTTCTAAATCCTTATTACTATTTAGAATAAGGTAGCAACAGTGATTTTTTTGCTATTTCATAATATTTTGCAGGTTTAGAAGTACATGTAAGCACATAATCCACGTGACAATTAATAAATACGTGGCTATTAAAACAGAGTTTAGATCACCAACCTCCAGCCATAGCTTTAGATCTTGATCACCAGGGACTCGTGGTCTGATGAGCAGAAGTTCCTCGGGCTGCTGTAAAATCTCCGTAGGTTTTAATTGTGTTTCTCTCACTTCTCTCAGTGACTTTAGATGGTGTATGATACGTCAACCGAGCAGTGAGAGGACTTGGGAGTCTAAATAACCTACATCCCATCAATGTAGGTAACTAATTACCTAATGCTGACTAAGTTCTAATACTTAGTCAGCCTAGTGATTTGCACCACTTAAATATTATTGTTATTATATAATAAACTTAATAATAATAATAATAATAATAATAATAATAATAATAATAATAATAATAATAATAATAATAATAATAATAATAATACACAAGGAAAACGTTACATTCTCCCACTTGGTGCAAATACGGAACCCAAGAACAAGATTTACACCAACCATAATGACATGTCCTCCTTAGCGCAAGTAATATCCATTATGATCAAATGCAAACTGTCCTTGAGTCCTTTAGGTAATCAAACTTAATGAAACAAACCATATGTTCATTTCAAGTCCACTGAAGTATATTTTCTTATTGAGATAAACTGAATTGTGTACACACTCAAAGAAAATATCTGAAGTATCTGAAAGAGAAAAAAAAACTTAAGTGCAAAAGAATTTCATTATTAAACTGAATGTATATACAAAATTACAAAGTGGACGAAAGTCCCATTTTCTGAATCAGATCCTTGAATTTAGACGGAGGCATGCCTTTAGTCAAGGGATCTGCTAGCATCAACTCAGTATTAATGTGTTCAATGAATACAACTTTATTCTTGACACGCTCCCTAATGGCTAAGAACTTGATGTCGATGTGTTTACTTCGACTCCCACATCTTTCGTTCTTAGTTAGGAAGACTGCAGCTAAGTTGTCACAGTAAACTTTCAGTGGCTTAGATATAGAATTCATAATTCTAAGCCCGAAGATGAAATTCTTGAGCCACACACCTTGCGAAGTTGCCTCGAAACAGGACACGAACTCGGCTTCCATGGTAGAAGTAGTTATTAAGGATTGTTTAACACTTCTCCATGAAATTGCCCCACCAGCCAATATGAAGACGTACCCGGAAGTCAATCTCCGAGAATCAACACAGCCAGCGAAGTCCGCATCAGAATAACCAACAACATCCAGGATGTCCGTCTGCCTAAAACCCAACTTGAAATCTTTAGTACCTTGGAGATACCTCAGAACTCTCTTCACAGCTCCCCAGTGGTCTAAGCCTGGATTATGCAAGTACCGCCCTAACATACCAACGGCAAAGGCAATGTCGGGCCTTGTACAAACTTGAATATAGCCGAGACATCCAACCGCTTCAGCATATGGAACATCCTTCATACGCTCCGTCTCCAACTCGTTCTTAGGACATTGGTCCAAACTAAACTTATCCCCTTTTGCAATGGGAGCAACATTCGGTAAACAGTTTTTCATCCGAAACCTTTCCAAAACTTTGTTAATATAGGTTTCCTGCGATAGACCCAGTATGCCCCGGGACCTATCCCTATGAATCTTTATGCCAATGACATAAGATGCTTCACCCATATCTTTCATATCAAAGTTTTTGGAAAGGAACTGTTTCACGTCACGAAGCATCCCCACCTCATTAGTGGCGAGTAGGATATCATCCACATATAAAACAAGGTAACAGATTTTACTCCCACTAACTTTCTGGTATATACAAGGATCTAAGGGACTTTCAACAAAACCAAATGATGAAATGACCCCGTCAAACTTAATATACCACTGACGGGAGGCTTGTTTTAAACCGTATATGGACTTCTTAAGCCTACACACCAAATCCTCACCACCTCTAGAAGAGAAATCTTCAGGTTGTTTCATATAAACTTCCTCTTCTAGATCACCATTTAGAAACGCGGTTTTCACATCCATTTGTTGCAACTCAAGATTAAAGTGTGCAACCAAAGCCAGAATGATTCGAAGAGAATCTTTCTTTGATACAGGAGAAAAGGTCTCCTTGTAATCAATTCCTTCTTTTTGAGTGAATCCCTTAGCAACGAGTCTGGCCTCGTACTTCTCAATGTTACCTAATGAGTCTCTTTTGGTTTTAAATACCCATTTACAGCCAATCGGCTTTGCCCCATTAGGTAACTCAACAAGGTTCCAAACTCCATTACTCTTCATGGAATTCATTTCATCTTTCATGGCTTCTAACCACAAATCGGACTGTGCACAATTCGTAGCTTGTGAGAACGTTATGGGATCATTTTCAGCTCCAATGTTAGATTCTTGTAGATACGATACATAATAGCTAGGAACTGCTGAACGCTTTACCCGAGTATACCGTCTTAATGTTGGAACACCAGTACCTTGTGAAGGTTGTGGCGCAACTACCTCTTCAGGAACTGGATGTAGTTCTTGGATTGGTTCAATTTCGGTCTGTGTAGGTTCAGGATCTTGCTGAAAATCCTGAATTTGTTCAACCATTGGCTCAAAGTCTAGTTCAGGAGGTTGCTGTAAGTCCTGAACTTGTTCTTCCAATGGTTGAGTTTCAACAGCTTGTGGAATCTCAACAATGGGTTGCACAACCGCAGGCGGGACTGAAGGCGCATTGCGTATAAGTACAACTCCGTTAGATGACGTTGAAGGGCAAGAGTCAACATGATCAAATAAAGGAACTAAGTCTTTAAATCGATCTCTCCCACTGATCAAGTCATCTTCAAGAAACTTAGCATTTCTTGATTCCACTATCCTAGTCGTATGTTTTGGACAATAAAACCTATAACCCTTAGAAGACTGTGCATACCCAATAAAGAAAGCACTTATCGTCCTCAGGTCAAGTTTCTTTTCATGTGGGTTATAAATCCTCACCTCAGACGGACAACCCCAAACACGCATATGATGCAAACTCGGTTTCCAACCTTTGAAAAGCTCAAAAGGTGTCTTGGGGACAGCCTTGGTCGGAACCCGGTTTAATATATACGTTGCCGTCTTGAGAGCATCGGCCCACAATGATTTTAGAAGTGTGGAGTTGCTCAGCATACTCCGCACCATGTCCAAAAGAGTCCGATTCCTTCTTTCAGCAACACCATTTTGATCCGGGGAACCCGGCATGGTGTATTAGGCAACAATCCCATGCTGTTGAAGGAATTCAGCAAACGGACCCAAAGCTTGTCCATTTTCTGTGTATCTACCATAATATTTACCACCTCTGTCTGACCTAACTATTTGTATTTTCTTCTTGCATTGGTTTTCAACTTCAGCCTTAAAGGTTTTAAAGGCATCCAATGCTTCATACTTATGATGAAGTAAATACACATAGGTAAATCTAGAGAAGTCATCTATAAAGGTAATGAAATATTTCTGACCCTGCATATCCATATCTGGACAGCATATGTCAGTATGAATTATCTCTAATAATGTTGAACTTCTATTGCCACCTTTCTTCGACTTGTTAGTCTGCTTGCCTTTAATGCAGTCTATACAAGTCTCAAAGTCAGTATAGTCTAGAGTAGAAAGTACTCCATCCTTTACCAACCTTTTAATGCGATCAAGGGAGATGTGCCCCAATCTCCGGTGCCACAACATTGAAGATTTATCGTTAACACTACACCGTTTGGTGCCAGTTTGAACATGTAAGGAATCATAACTTGCATCGTTTTGTAAGTGAAGACGATAAAGACCATCAGACAGTGTACCATTTCCAATACAAGTAGAATTATCAAATAATTTAAAATACTTTTCTGAAAAAATAAAATTGAATCCAAACGGTACAAGTCTTGAGACAGAAACCAAATTTCGTGAAAAAGTTGGTACGTAAAATGTCCTCTCCAAATTCAAAACGAAACCACTGTCTAAAATCAGCCTGCAAGTCCCTACAGCTTCAACCGGCGAGCCCATCTTATTTCCGGAGAAGATGTTTCGCTCATTTGACATCGGTTGTCTCAGATTTTGCATATCCTGTAAAGAATTTGCAATGTGGATTGTTGAACCAGAATCAATCCACCAAGTGTTAGCATTAACATCTGACATATTGGATTCAAAACAGATAAAGGAAGAGATCATACCTTTCTCAGACATCCACTTCTTAAACTTTGCACAGTCCTTCTTCATATGCCCCTTCTTCTTACAGAAGAAGCATTTCTGTGCTTTCTTAATGTCAGTCTGAGGGGATAATTTTGCTTTCCCTTTAGCTGCAGTGTGGCGCTTGCCAGATCTCCCTTTATGCTTTGCTACTGCAAGCATGACACTCTCCCCCTTTTGTTCCTGACGTAGTCTCCCTTCTTCTTGCACACACTTATTAATTAGATCATTAATAGTCCATTTCTTGTCATGTGTGTTATATGCAATTTTGAAGGTGCTATACTCAGGAGGGAGAGTGTTTAGTGCAAAATGCACCACAAATGAGTCTGGCAACTTGATCTCCAACTTGTCTAGTTGAGCTGCAATATCACTAAGTTGCATGATGTGACTGCGCACACCATCGGCAGGAGAATAACGAAGGGAGGTGAACTCCATTATTAAGGTGCTTGCTAGGGATTTGTCTGAAGTTTCAAACTTCTTGGCAATGGCCTCAATACACTCTTGAGCTGTTTTAAGCTTATCAACCGTGCGGCGTATATCACTCGAAACCCGAGACTTAATGAAAAACATGCACAGGCGATTGTGCCGCTCCCATTTAGCCCAAATGTCTTTGGCTTCTTGAGTGCTCATCGCGGTTATAGCCGGAGGCGCGGGATGGTTAATAGCATAGTCCATCTCATTCATGCCAAAGTAGATCAGGAGCGCATCATTCCACTCTCTATAATTATTAGGAGTAAGCATGGGGACCTGAACGTGTGAGACAATTGGGATAGTTTCTGAAAGGAAATTATGAGTTTGTTAGTTTTGATTTTCGAGGCACAAAAGAACTAAAGTGCATATTTTGCCCAATGCAAACTTATGCAAAAAGATAAATTCAAATGCCATAAAAATTGCCTGTGGGCTGAATTTTTACGCATAATGAATTTACCAAACTGAATGGTGAAAACCAGAATGGGTACGGTTTGGGTGTTTCCACCCTTGATGACAAAACTACCAAAACTATATGCCGATACATAATCCCTGTGGGCAAATTATGATCATAGCCTGGCATTTCGTCCTAATCAATCCTACAAATACAACAAAATTGCCTGTGGGTTAAATTTTGCCATATCATATAGAATTAACTACAAGGATATTGCCAACTCTTTATGTGAGTGAATCTAAATACAATTTAAGCAATTAAAGATGTTGTGGCTACTCTTTAATTACAAAATTGTAATCACTTGGCAAATGGTAATTTAAAGCCTAGCAAACAGATTAAACCAAAACATGATAGACAATCTTTAGGTAGACTCCCAGGAAAGTTGGTCGAGACGAAGCTCGGTTAAATACCAACTCCTTAGACAGAGTAGCGTTGCAAGGGGACTAGTAGCAACAAGGCCTTTAAGCCAGGGCCATAGAACTAGTATACCTCCCCAAGAAACTTCCCTAAGTCATGTATTCTCATATTTGAAGTAAAATTGTTTGAAAGATCTATAAGACGGTTATACACCTATGGATAAGGCTTTAAATTTGGGTAAACTAGAACTTTGATTTACTTTATGTGCTTTATAGCTTTAGAAAGACACGAGCGGAGCAATAACTGAATGAGTAAACTAACATGCTTAATCTATCCTTAAAAGGCACTAAATTCGCCTAAAGGCACTAGATTCATACTTAAAGAACATGCTTGTCTAACATATGCATAATTATAACAATCAAATAATTTATGCAATAAACAGTAATACATGCTCAGATTATGCACATTATAACTCATGCTCCACAATTAAATTGTAATACTGAATACAATTTAAACTGAAATTCAATATTAAATTAAAATTCAAACAAATTGAGACATAATAATTTGTTCTAAGGAATTATAATTTAATATCAACTTTAGGAAAAAAAATCAATTGGATAAAACTCATAAGAAGAAGCCAAATATGATGAATAACAAAAAAATTTCAGGAAGCCCAAATGAGTACAGGCCCAGGACCAATTTTTTTTTTTTTTATAATGGAGCCTAGGTCTGGCCGAATTGGGCCAGACCCGGCCCATTAAACCCCTGAAACCATCATCTTCTTCATCTGCTACTGCTTTACACAAAACAGAGGACAGAAGCGGAGAAGCGGAGAAGCAGTAGCGGAGAAGCCGGGAGGACCCGACTCCACCACCACCGCCGGACCGCTCACGACCGCCGCCACGCCATCACGCCGTGTCCCTTGTCTCCGCCGCCGGCCACCACCGATGGAGGCAGCCTGTGGCGTCACCACCGGGAGCAACCCAGTTCCGCCACACCGCCGTCCTCAGCGGACAATCAGCCGGCGCCAGAGGATCGTGCATCACCGGCGAACAGAATCCGGCGAGCACTTCCCTTACCGGCGAACAAAAATCCAGCGAACAATCACGGTAAGAACAGTAGCAGTCACGGACGGAGAAAAAAAATAATCAATTGTAAATTTTATTTTTTTTTTAAATTCTAAATGCGGAAAAGATTACACAATATTTCCAGCAGCCCAACAGAATTGCACATTACATATGTATTCTAAATTATACAAAGAAAGTATAGCATATGTAAATGACTGTATTATGCAATTGAATCAAAGGCTAGGCAGAGATAAATTGGCTCGGATACCAAATGTAAGCACATAATCCACGTGACAATTAATAAATACGTGGCTATTAAAACAGAGTTTAGATCACCAACCTCCAGCCATAGCTTTAGATCTTGATCACCAGGGACTCGTGGTCTGATGAGCAGAAGTTCCTCGGGCTGCTGTAAAATCTCCGTAGGTTTTAATTGTGTTTCTCTCACTTTTCTCAGTGACTTTAGATGGTGTTTGATACGTCAACCGAGCAGTGAGAGGACTTGGGAGTCTAAATAACCTACATCCCATCAATGTAGGTAACTAATTACCTAATGCTGACTAAGTTCTAATACTTAGTCAGCCTATTGATTTGCACCACTTAAATATTATTGTTATTATATAATAAACTTAATAATAATAATAATAATAATACACAAGGAAAACGTTACAGTACATATACAAAAACACATCACACATAGCAAATGAGAGGACTCCAGCTAATAGAATTTTATATCCTTATCTATATTTCAAGGTGGATCTCTCTAAGTTATTCCTAATTCCTTATTACCAATTAGAATTAGGTAACAAACATTGCTTCATTTTGGCTTTGGGTTTCTATTTTGCAGGTTTTGGAGTACATATACAAGAACACATCACACAGCAAATGAGAGGACCATAGCAAACAGTGTGAAACAACCAATTTCAAGAGCACATATATCATGCATGAAGACACAAAAAATAGTTTTTTCCTACAAAATAATAAAAAAAAAAATGTCATGATAGAATAGAGTAGGACATGCATTCTATGCAGGGCCGGTTTTGAGCATGTCTAACATATGCGACCGCACAAGGCTCCCAATTTTTTGGGGCCCCATATTTAAAATATATATATATATATATATATATATATATATATATATATATATATATATATATATATATATATATATATATATATATATATATATATATATATACTATACTATACTATACTATACTATATATACTATACTAATAAGAGCCCAAGAGAGTTAGGCCTATAATGGGTAGAAAAAATGACGATCAAGTTTTTTAATCAAATGAATGGCTCAGATTGATCAGAATTTAATTTTTCCTTGATATTTTCTAATTTATCCTTAATGAATATGATTATCCGTTAACTTTTTCGTTAAATATTATCTTTTCCGTTAATTTCTGTTAGTTCACCGTTAACTTACTCATTGATTTCAATAAGAAAGGTCTTAGGTTCGAATCCCATCCCAATCAAAGTTGGCATAATTAGTACTCTATTTTACTCTTATTAAATTAAATAATAATTTAGTAGCTACAACAAAAAAATAATACATATGCATTTCTTTAATTTAGAATTATGTGTCTACAATGCCTTTATTCAAAAAAAAAATATTCATTATCAATAAATTAAATAAGAGAAATAATTTCATTAGTTATATTGTCTTTATTTTTCTCCAATATAAAAATTCTTTACATTCAAAATTCAAATTCATCAATTGATTATATTCGCTACATTGTTTTTATTAAAAAAAAATAATTATTCATTATCAATAAATTAATTAAGAGAAATAATTTAATTAGTTATATTGTCTTTATTTTTCTCCAATGTAAAAATTCTTTACATTCAAATTCATCAATTGATTATATTCACTACATTGTCTATTATCTTTTTTGTGCACTATTTTTTAATTAAATATCAAAGTTATAATACAAAATAATGTTATATATTTATTTAGCAATTATTTTATTAATAACATGAAAAAAAAATTAATAAAGCCAATCATATAACTACTTGAGAGATTTGTTGACAAATAGAGTATTCAAATCACACAACAAATTGGAATGAGAAACTAACTCGCAATGTCCTTGTTTGACAATCAGCAGTTAGCGGATTTGACCAGCGAATTATATCAACGGTTGGTAAAGAGATATTTGAAAAAATTAAATGTTTAAATTAACATTTAAAATGACCTAATGGTATAATAATAATAATAATAATAATAATAATAATAATATTATTATTATTATTATTATTATTATTATTATTATTAACAATAATAATAATAATAACAATAATAACAATAACAATAACAATAATAATAATAATAATAATAATAATAATAATAATAATTGTTTTAATAATAATTTTTTGTAAATATAGATGTGTTTTGGGAAAATCATTTTCAAAAACGCTAAGTGAAAATATTGTAAATTGCAATGTTTGTATTTTCAGTTGTTTGGAACAAATTGTTGCTTCAAACTGTTGAATAACCAAAACACTTTCTTTAGCATTTTGATTTTTGGGTTACATCATATTTACCAATGGTTCAATATCTTTGGGTTATATTATAATTAAAATTTTTAAATTTTTACTACATCTAAATTCCTTAAATTAGGAATTTCTTTATCCATAATAATTTATTCAACAATAATGGTTGAACTAAATGAACACTGAGCAAAACACCTAAATGACTGGTACCGTTGATTCATTTCTATGATCTTGTATATATGTGCATTCGTTAAATATATTATAACCCTTTGTAACAAAAATACTTGGTTACTATTTAAAAAAAGTTTAGTAAAAATTATAATGAATCTCTTATATTACATTGTATTCATATACTATGAATTACATATTTAAATAAACAAATTAGACATTAAATTACTTATGTGGAACTTCTCATATATAACCTTGCATTGATATACTTTCAAATATTTATTTAATTATAAACATTGGGTAGAAAAAATGACCGTCAAATTATTAAATCAAATGAATAGTTCAGATTGTTCAGATTTTAATTTTTCCTTGAGATTTTCTAATTTATCCTTAATTATATGATTATTCGATCCGTTAACTTTTCCATTAAGTACCGTTAATTCACTGTTAGTCCAATTCTAATATTAAAGTCTAATATAGAATTATAACTACAACATTAATCTAATTCTAATATTAAAGTCTTAATAGTACTCTAACCACAAATCCTATTGTCGGAATCTCCTCAAACAATATTAGTATATAATTAATATTTTATGCTTTAATTTTTATTTGCTCTCCCATATGTCCCGTATTTGGTTTCAACCATACTTATACAATTATTTTATTGACAATTATAATCAATCTTGATTATATTATCTTGCATTTGTAAACTTAGAATTACCAATTTAAATACACAAATTCAACATTCAATTATCTATGTATGAACAATTCCAATATAATCTTGCCTTAATATACTTTAAAATATTTATTTAAGAAAAATATTGGGCATTATCCCAATCGCGCAATGCGCGTAAAAAAACTAGTATATATATATATAATATTCAAGATTTCAGGCTAAGCGCAAGAAGATTGGACCAATTTGTCATAAGGTGAAATTGAGCTCAATTGACTATTGCATTAAAAATCTTTAAAAAAAAAAAAAAAAAAAAAAAAGTGTGTTTGTTTGTGTGTGTGTGTGTATCCTAATCCATTGATTCCCTTCTCTACTTTTTTGGGAATTCCCAATTCTTACATCTCAATTACAAGTACCATTGTTAAGAATGACAATTCCCAATTCAAAATCTCAAATAACATTTAAACATCTTCAACCGGGACCTTCTACTGATTAGCAATTACCATTATTTTTATTTTTTTTAATACAATTCCCAAATGTCAATTAGCATTCTTAAGAGAGATAAACAGTGTGGTGATATTGATGGAAATGAATTGTATATTGAGCTAAAATTGCTTAGAGAGATTTTATCGAAAGAAAAGATACGGGTAGTGAGTGTATTAAAGTCATTGAAACAGATGTGTTATTTTCCAAATGCTACTATTGCATATCCAATATTATTGACTATTCCAATTAATGTTGCCTCTGTAGAAAAGAGTTTTTCAAAGTTGAAATTGTTGAAATCTTACTTACGATCAAGTGTGTTTCAAGAGAGGCTCAATGGAATAACTTTAATCTCCATTGAAAATGAGCATTTGGAAGAAGTTGATATCAAAAGTTTGGTAGATGATTTTGCGTCTAAATGTACCCGGCGCATGTCACTTTTTTAATGAAATTTTAGATGTATTTTTTATACAATATTTATATTTTGATACAACTTTTTAAACAACTATTATTTATATATTGAAAAATATTTGATACAACTTTTTAAACAACTATTATTTATATATAGAATAATATTTTGATACAACTTTTTAAACAACTACTATTTATATATAGAAATTACTTTAAAAAGACCCAAAATTAAGATATTGCACAGGGTCCAAATTTTTATTGAAACGTCCCTGATTCAATGTAATAATATTGTTAAGCTTTAACATGCACAATACATCATGACATTTTGTTATTAATGAGAAAATGTATTATATTCCTCTAATCACAAAATAGAGCTAGGAGTCATGTTAACATTAAAGATATTTTTTGTGAGAGTTTTTGGCAATGCGTAAAAATTTATAAATAGAATGATATTCCTCAAAAGACTAATCACATATAAAGATTCCAGTAAATAACATAGTTAAAGTAAAAAATAAGCATAATTACTCAATATGCTCATTGTTTTAATAGTTAAATGATATATACATTTAAATAATCTTTTTGTTAATATTATTATTATTAGAAGTAGTATTAGTATTAAACTATTAATTACTTATAGCTGTTATAGGTATAATAGGATAATACTATATTTATAATCATGAAGGTATGTAACTGTCAATTTCATTATTTACAATATACATTATTCCAAAAGGCTAAACCCCTATTTACAATATACATAATATACTTTAACGATGTAAAACAAAAAAAAAAAAAAAAAAAAAAAAAAAAAAAAAAAAAACAAAAAAACAAAAAACAAAAAACAAAAAACAAAAAACAAAAAAAAAACAAAAAAATAAAAAACAAAAAAAAAACAAAAACAAAAACAAAAAAAAAAAAACAAAAAACACAAAACAAAAAAAATAATAATAATAATAATAATAACTACTACAAATTTATAGGTCGTGCATCACACGAGTATCATACTAGTATTTATATATAACTATAAACCCACGGTACATTTACAACATTATTAAAATCATGTACTGCTCGCACTGTTGTGCTCCATCTTTTTTCCTATGTAACTTTTACATATGAACTATATACACATCACTCAATAATGATCACGAAATTAAAGAACACGTAATTACCTCTTTAGCCTAGAGGTGCCAAATTTATACTCTTCACGATTTTGACAAATGGCATTGGAGGTTCACAAACAATTGCGTATATATCCTTTAATTTTACTATAATAAAGTGGAAGTTTGATATACAAATCTTATAAACAATTGCGTGTATACCTTTAATTTTACTATAATAAATTGGAAGTTTGATATATATATATATATATATATATATATATATATATATATATATATATATATATATATATATATAAATCTTTTAAATTAAATATTACAAAAAATAAAATAAATTATTTGTATAAAGTTTTTCTGTGAATACTATTAACCCTAATAATATGTAGTATCTGGCACTAGAGCACAAAGTTCTAATAGTCCACCACAGGGTTACTTTTTTAGCATAAGGTGCTTGACAATTTGAATAAAGTTTAATTAACTATATTAGAAAGAAAGAGAATGTATTGAAGAGATGAAGATGATTAAGAATTAAAATGTTCCAAAGACATGAAGAAATGACAAAATTTGAAACCATCCAATATTTCAATTCATTCAAGACATCGTCTTGTCATTGTCGTCCCCCTCCCCACCCACCTAAAACTTATCAACAAACATTTCTTAGAGTATGTGCATCTTGCGACGATGAATTTGATTTTATCTACCTTTTTTTTTTAGGGAAACAAAAGGACTTAAGGACGTACGTTGTTGATAAGATTACATGATGAGTACATCTACTATCTACTATATCTACTATCTACTATACTAATAAGAGCCCAAGAGAGTTAGGCCTATAATGGGTAGAAAAAATGGCGGTCAAATTTTTTAATCAAATGAATGACTCAGATTGATCAGATTTTAATTTTTCTTTGAGATTTCCTAATTTATCCTTAATGAATATGATTATCCGTTAACTTTTTCGTTAAATATTATATTTTCCGTTAGTTTCTGTTAGTTTACCGTTAACTTACTCATTGATTTTAATAAGAAAGGTCACAGGTTCGAACCCCATCCCAATCAAATTAAAGTTGGCATAATTAGTAATCTATTTTACTTTTATTAAACTACTAGTTTTTTACGCGCATTGCGCGATTGGGATAATGCCCAATGTTTTTTTTTTAAATAAGTACTTTAAAGTATATCAAGACAATATTATATTGTAATTGTTCATGCATAGATAATTGAATGTTAAATTTGTGTATTTAAATAGGAAATTCTAAGATTACAAATGCAAGATAATATAGTCAAGATTGATTATAATTGTCAATAAAATAATTGTATAGGTATGATTGAAACTAAATACGGGACATAAGGAAGAGCAAATAAAAATTAGCTAGGACATAAAATATTAAATATAACTAATATTGAAGAGCTAATTGCTGATTGCCAAACAAGGACATTGCGAGATAGTTTCTCACTTCAATTTGTTGTGTGATTTGAATACTCTTGTTGTCAATAAATCCCCCAAGTAGTTACTTTGATTGACTTAATTATATATTTTTTTATTTTTAATTTTTTAAAACAATTATTATTATTATTATTATTATTATTATTATTATTATTATTATTATTATTATTATTATTATTATTATTATTATATTATATTATATGTATACCCTTAGCTCATTTTACATGTTAATCTAAACAACTAATTTTTTAAAATATACTTTTACCAACAATTGATATAATTCGCTGGTCAAATTTGCTAATATAATCTGCTAACGCTAACCGCTAAATGCTGATTGTCAAACAAGGACATTGCGAGGTAGTTCCCACTTCAATTTATTGTGTGATTTGAATACTCTCTTTGTCAACAAATCCCTCATATGATTGGCTTTATTAATTATATATTTTTTTTAATTTTTTCATGACATTAATAAAATACTTGGTAAATAAATATATAACATTATTTTGTATTATAACTTTGATCGTTAATTAAAAAATAGTGCACAAAAAAGATAATAGACAATGTAGTGAATATAATCAATTGATGAATTTGAATGTAAAGAATTTTTACATTGGAGAAATATAAAGACAATATAACTAATTTAATAAAATTATTTCTCTTAATTAATTTATTGATAATGAATAATTTTTTTTTAAAATAAAGCATTGTAGGGACAATGTAGTGAATATAATCAATTGGTGAATTTGAATGTAAAGAATTTTTATATTGGAGAAAAATAAATACAATATAACTAATGAAATTATTTATGTTATTTAATTTATAGATAATGAATAAATTTTTTTGAATAAAGACATTGTAGACACATAATTCTAAATTAAAGAATGCATATGTATTATTTTTTGTTGTAGCTACTAAATTATTACGGAGTGTTTAATTTAATAAGAGTAAAATAGAGTACTAATTATGCCAACTTTGAATTTGCATAGTAAAATTAATTCTCTTAATTATATTTTTTATTAATAAATATAATTAATAAAATACTTGGTAAATAAATATATATCATTATTTTGTATTATAACTTTGATATTTAATTAAAAAAAATAGTGTACAAAAAAGGTAATAGACAATATAGTGAATATAATCAATTGATGAATTTGAATGTAAAGAATTTTTACATTGGAGAAAAATAAAGACAATATAACTAATAAAATTATTTCTCTTAATTAGTTTATTGATAATGAATAATTTTTTTTTTAAATAAAGACATTGTAGGACAATGTAGCGAATATTATCAATTGATGAATTTTAATGTAAAGAATTTTTATATTGGAGAAAAATAAAGACAATATAACTAATGAAATTATTTCTCTTATTTAATTTATTGATAATGAATAATTTTTTTTGAATAAAGACATTGTAGATACATAATTCTAAATTAAAGAAATGCATATGTATTATTTTTTGTTGTAGCTACTAAATTATCATTTATATAATTTAATAAGAGTAAAATAGAGTACTAATTATGTCAATTTTGATTGGGATGGGGTTCGAACCTAAGACCTTTGTTATTGAAATTAATGAGTAAGTTAACGGTGAACTAACAGAAATTAACGGAAAAGATAATATTTAACGGATAATCATATTCATTAAGGATAAATTAGTAAATCTTAAGGAAAAATTAAAATCTGAGCCATTCATTTGATTAAAAAAATTGACCGCCATTTTTTCTACCCATTATACGCCTAACTCTCTTGGGCTCTTATTAGTATAGTAGATATAATTAATAATTTAGTAACTACAACAAAAAATAATACATATGTATTTCTTTAATTTAGAATTATGTGTGTACAATGTTTTTATTCAAAAAAATTTATTCATTATCAATAAATTAAATAAGAGAAATAATTTCATTAGTTATATTGTCTTTATTTTTCTCCAATGTAAAACTTCTTTACATTCAAATTAATCAATTAATTATATTCACTACATTGTCTATTATCTTTTTGTGCACTATTTTTTAATTAAATATCAAAGTTATGATACAAAATAATATTATATATCTATTTACCAAGTATTTTATTAATACCATGAAAAAATTAAAAAAACATAATTAATAAAGCCAGCCATATTAACTACTTGAGGGATTTGTTGACAAAGAGAGTATTCAAATCACACAACAAATTGAAGTGAGAACTACATCGCAATGTCCTTGTTTGATAATCAGCAGTTAGCGGTTAGCGTTAGCGAATTTGACCAGCGAATTATATCAACGGTTGGTAAAAAGATATTTAAAAAAAATTAACCATTTAGATTAACATGTAAAATGAGCTAAGGGTATACATAATAATAATAATAATAATAATAATAATAATAATAATAATAATAATAATAATAATAATAATAATAATAATTGTTATAAAAAATAAAAATAAAAAGTATAATTAAGTCAATCATATTAACTACTTGGGAGATTTATTGACAAAAAAAAGTATTCAAATCACACAACAAATTGAAATGGGAAACTATCTCGCAATGTCCTTGTTTTGGCAATCAGCAGTTAGCTCTTCAATATTAGAATATATTTAATATTTTATGCCATAATTTTTATTTGCTCTCTCTTATTTCCCGTATTTGGTTTCAACCATACCCATACAATTATTTTATTGACAATTATAATCAATCTTGATTATATTATCTTGCATTGTGAGCATATAGCCATTAACGTGCAATCCAACTATAGTTGAGATGGAGCACATGCTTCAATTTGGTATTAGAGCCAGACCAAAGGTCATGGGTTCGAATCTCAACGTCACTCATAAGCGACAACGGTTTACCGGTTCACGTGTTGGTTGGAATCCACCGTACACGTGAGGGGGCGTGTGAGCATATAGCCATTAACGTGCAATCCAACTATCAGCTTAGGCTTTTAGTTGAGATGGAGCACATGCTTCAATTTGCATTTATAAACTAGAATTACATATTTAAATACGCAAATTCAACATTCAATTATCTTTGCATGAACAATTCCAATATAATCTTGCATTGATATATTTTATAGTACTTATTTAAAAAAAAAAATAAAAAAAACATTGGACATTATCTCAATCGCGCAATGCGCGTAAAAAAACTAGTATATAATATAATCATGTTAGCCACGAGATTTTCCGTCGGCATATATATTGGCAGCCGGTGCATGCATTTCACCGTCGTCAAACATACCAATTCTTGAAACCGTGGTTACAATAATCAACTTACTTATGGTTTCGTCGGGACCGAATCCACCATAAATCGAGTATAGAAGTAAGCTAGTATCGAGTTTTGTATCGGTTAAAGGTTATGACCACAAGCCACTAAGCCATGTCCAAGAGGTGATGTTTTAAGATAAAATAAGGGTGTCTATCTATTTATAGTGTAGATGCCCTTCCAGGTGCTCGACAAATGTACAACTCTAGCTTACCTTTATTCTTGGTCATACACATGTTTCCCAATGCTCGATGCCAGCTATCTTCACACCAGTAAGTATAGCATCCTACCTTCTAAATTCTAATACATGATATGCTTGGGTGATTCAAGCTAAGGTGATAAGTTAACAAGAATCCCCAAAATAATAATAATAATAATAATAATAATAATAATAATTATTATTATTATTATTATTATTATTATTATTATTATTATTATTATTATTATTTTATTATTATTATTATTTTAAAAGAATTATACCACTCTCACTAAACTAAAATTGTTCTAATCTCATTATCATCGCTTAAAAAAGGCTACTTGCATGTTTAATTTGAAGCTAAAACATTATAATCTAAAAACATAATAAGTGTGGATGAAGGTTATACTTTTTATTTATGTCCGTTTTTTTCGTTAAGTTTTATGATACATTATGCTATAAATGTTGTAGTATACAATATTTTGGACAAACATGCCCCTACCGTTATAACTTCCATTATCTTTTCCACTATTGTTATCATTCACATGCATCCACCATATATCTTTTTATTTTCAATAATAATAATAATAATAATAATAATAATAATAATAATAATAATAATATAATAATAATAATAATAATAATAATAATATACACATTATATATTGGGATTATATGTTAGTTATTTCTTAAAATATAAATATTAAATTTATAGAAATGTTTTACATTATTATTATTAATATTATTATTTACAATAATTTAAATATTTAAAATCTAAATAAATTTAAAATTTTAATATAAAATATTAATATTGGGCACCTATTTTTTATGCATCGCGCATAAAAAAATATTAGTATATTAATATAGAACAAAATTGATGTTATGACACAAGTAACGTTGTGGACAAGGGATAATGGTATCATTTAACAAGAATTATACTCCGTATTAAATAAATACTAAATAGTATCTATCTTCTGTACGTGTAGTCAATTCATGTATATATATATATATATATATATATATATATATATATATGGACAAAGGTAATGAGTCAAATGAAAAAGGCAAAACTGTACCTGTCAACGTTTTGCACGTCTAAAAATGTCTATTGATTTTTAGAGTCATGAAATAAATAATGTTGACGTGTTGTATGCTGATTTTTAGAGTCATGAAATAAATAATGTTGACGTGTTGTATGCGTTGAAAATAATGTAATTGTTTCATTGGGCGTGGCCTACTTATTAAGATTTTATGTATTTGAGTCACTTTATAACTCCTTATCCCTGTTATTCTGTGACTATTCCTTGTATATATTCTCATTGTCTTTATTCTTTGTCATTATCTTATTCAATATATTTCATTCAATTCTCATCTGGTATCAGTTCGTTAGGGTTCTCAATAATCACATACTATCGGAAAATTGCAATCGCATCGCAGCTCGTCTGGACGGTGCGCGGTAATGGTCTTTAGCAATTTCGTTCCAGTTCTAAAGCACTCAATTATGGGCAAAATTATGGTTAGGCAGCAGCCATAAACTTTTTGGCCGAATCATAACATAAGCCTTAACACATGCAGATAACATAAGCCTTAACACATGCAGATAACATAACAAACAACTAGCACAGCGGAAGACTAAAAGGTAACTGGATAAACATAAATCCAAGTTATGGGGTGTTATGCCACGTTCATCAACAAGAATGAACGCTACGGCCAAATCTGCATTGTTACACTATCCCAAAGTTCCACAAGTCTACACTAGATCGGCACACAGGCCATAAAACCAACAGGGAAAGCTATGCTAACGGGCACTAAATAGCGCACTCGCCTAGACATCACCTGAAAGAACACAAATAAACATGGGACGACGCCCGGTCAGCGAATAATGCTGGTAACCCACCAATACATGTGAAATAACATACATAAGTAAGGTATAAGTTGTAAAACCATTTTCGAAACGGAATACATATATATAAGTGTAAAACCAAGAGTAAAAGCCAACACAAGACTCAACACTCTCCACAAACAACACGGGAACACATCCCAAGACCACAAAGAACAACATGACTCATAAGGGGAGTCAAGGCATGATCTATCATCACACAATAGATCAAAACCCGACAAGCACAACGCAAAGGAATAAGACTCACACAACCGGCAACACACGAGGTACCTGCTACGAACAACTCTGGGTACCGCTCCCGCATGGTTGACTCCGGCTCCCAAGTAGCTTCCTCAACCCCATGATGTGTCCACCAAACTTTCACCATTTTTACGGACTCCCTACGTGTGTCACGAGTCTTGAAGTCCAAAATTCTGAGCGGTCTCTCCTCATCAGACAAATCCTCATCTAACGGTATTACTTCCGGTGGTAAAACATGAGCTGGGTCGTGAACATATCTCTTGAACTGTGATACGTGGAACACGTTGTGCACTCTTTCTAATTCCATGGGCAACGCCAAACGGTAGGCCAAACTTCCAACCCTCTCCAGGATTTCATACGGACCTATAAACCTAGGGCTCAACTTCCCTTTTCTTCCAAACCACATTACTCCCCGGGTGGGAGACACTTTCAACCAAACTTTATCCCCAACCGAGAATTCCACTTGTCTTCTAGCCAAATCGGCGTAGGACTTTTGACGATTTTGAGCCGCTTTCATCCTTTCTTGTATCTGTTTAATCTTCTCGGATGTGTCAAGCAAATATTGCGGTCCCAACACTATCGGATTGACAAGATCCTCCCAACATAGCGGACTGCGACACTTCTGACCATAGAGGGCTTCATAGGGCGCCATGTGTATGCTAGTATGATAGCTGTTGTTGTAAGAGAACTCGATCAAATCCAAATGGTCCTCCCATGACCCTTGAAAATCTAGCATACAAGCCCTCAACATATACTCGATAGTCTGTATGGTTCTCTCTGTTTGTCCATCGGTGGCCGGGTGGAAAGCAGTACTGAGGTTAAGTTTGGTTCCAAGAGCCGCTTGTGAGGATTTCCAAAATTGAGACAAAAACCTTGGATCCCTATCGGAGACAATATCCCTCGGAACTCCATGATACTTTACCACTTGTTAACATAAGCTTGAGCCAACTGCGTCATTGTCCAAGTCTCCTTCATTGCGATAAGGCGAGTAGTCTTAGTCAAACGATCAACTATCACCCAGATCTTGTCCTTACCCGAACGGGTTGTCGGCAGTCCTCCCACAAAATCCATAGATATAGAGTCCCACTTTCCTTGTGGAATTTCCAAAGGCTGTACCAACCCCTTGACCTTACAATGCTCCGCTTTAACCTTTTGGCAATTGAGGCATTTCCCAACAAACTCTGCAACTTCCTTCTTCATGTTAGGCCACCAAAAGAAGCCATTTACATCTTTGTATAGCTTGTCACCTCTGGGGTGGACCGAATAGGGTGTGTTATGACCCTCTTCCAAAATCTGTCGTTTCCACTGATCACATGACGCGGGTACGCACAAACGGCCCTTATACCTCAACACTCCATCCATAGACAACTCAAACGGTCCCCATTTCCCTTTAGTTAGATCATCCCTTGCCTTCATCAAGTATGCATCCTTTTGTTGCTCTTTCTTAATTTCTCCCAGTAATGTAGGTACAATCCTTAAGTTGTAAAAACGGACTTCTGCCTCAACATCACCCTGTTCCACCACTTCCAAGTTCATCCGTTGGAACTCTTTGCAAAGTTCATCAGCTACTACCCAAATGGAATTAGCGGTATGCTTCGATTTCCGGCTTAAGGCGTCCGCCACTACATTAGCTTTTCCTTCGTGATACTGAATATCCAATTCATAGTCCTTGATGAGTTCCAACCACCTTCGTTGTCGCATGTTGAGATCCTTTTGGGTGAAGATATATTTGAGACTCTTGTGATCCGTGAAGATCTTGCAACGCACCCCATACAAGTAATGTCTCCAAATCTTCAAAGCAAACACCACGGCGGCCAATTCCAAATCATGTGTAGGGTAATTCTCTTCGTGAACCTTAAGTTGGCGCGAGGCGTAAGCAATTACTTTCCCATTTTGCATCAATACACAACCTAGTCCCTTCTTGGACGCATCACTGTATACCTCAAACCCTTCCGTTCCTGATGGCAAAATTAAGACTGGTGCAGTCGTGAGCCTCTCCTTCAAATCTCGAAATGCTAACTCACAAGCTTGATCCCAAACGAAAGGCACTTCTTTCCTTAATAACTTAGTCAACGGTTGAGCCACCTGGGCGAAATCCAAAACAGACCTTCTATAATAACCCGCCAAACCAAGAAAACTTCTTACTTCCGTCACCGATGTAGGTACAGTCCAATCCTTCACTGCCCGTATCTTGTTCGGGTCCACAGAAATTCCCCTACTATCAATCACGTGGCCTAGAAACGCTACACTGTCCTTCCAAAACTCGCACTTTGAAAGCTTGGCGTACAACTGCTTTTCCCTCAAGATCTGAAGTACTGTCCGAAGGTGTCCAACATGCTCCTCCTTATCCTTTGAATACACCAAGATGTCGTCGATGAATACGATCACGAAATCATCGAGGTGGGGTTTGAACACCCTATTCATCAAGTCCATAAATACTGCAGGGGCGTTAGTCAAACCGAACGGCATAACCGTAAACTCGTAATGACCGTACAGAGTCCGAAACGCGGTCTTAGGAATATCCTTGGCTGCCACCTTTATCTGATGATACCCCGACCTTAAGTCAACTTTGGAAAACACTCCTGCGCCATGGAGTTGATCAAACAAGTCATCGATTCTTGGAAGAGGGTACTTGTTCTTGATGGTGACTTGATTCAGCTCCCGGTAGTCGATACACAACCTCATACTACCATCCTTCTTCTTTACAAACAACACCGGAGCTCCCCACGGCGATGTACTTGGCCCGATGTAACCTTTGTCTAGAAGCTCTTGTAATTGGGTCTTCAGCTCTTACATTTCCGTCGTTGCCAACCGGTATGGGGCCTTAGAAATGGGTGCAGTGCCCGACATAAGATCCACCGAGAATTCCACTTCTCTCGTAGGGGGCATACCTGGTATTTCCTCGGGAAAAACATCAAGGAATTCACGGACGACGGGTATGGTCTGAGCTACCTCCCCTTTTGCCTTCAAGTTCTCGACCGAGCACAAGTATAAATCATTGCCTTTCTCCATGTACCTCTTCATCTTCATCATAGACACTAGCTTAATCCCGGGTTCTTCCGTCGTTCCCCGATATGATACCCTTTTCCCACTGGGTCCTCGTAACACCACCTTCTGATCCTTGCACAGGATTTGGGCTCTAAACCGCCCCAACCAATCCATACCTAAGACCACGTCTATCCCGTCCAAGTCATACTGGATTAAATCGCTAGGAAACTCTTCTCCCTTGATGTTGATCTTGATGCCTTCGAAGAGATGGTCACACGTCCTAACTTCTCCCGATGCTACCTTCACGTTAAGCTTCACCCTAGTGCCCCCAGACAAACCCAACTTCTTCACGAGTCCGGGTGACACGAACGAGTTAGATGCTCCTGAATCGAACAAGATCGTTGCCGGGACGGATTGCACAAGAAAGGTTCCAACTACTACATCACTGTCACTTGTTCGAACTTCACTTAAGGTAAGCATTCTCTCTTGGGGTGACCCTTCCGTTGGATGATGAACCTCTATTCTTCCATTCCCTCTTACACCCCGGAATGTCGACAAGGTAGTTGCACTAGGACTTACCCTGGTGGACGTGCCACTCCGGATCCACCGCTCAATCACCCCAGAAGCGTTACTAGATTCGGCCAACCGAGATTTCTTAACCACTTTACTCACGTCTTCAGACGTTGCAGCACGCTGACGGAGAGGCGTCGCAAACTTCTGCTACAACAACACGATTACCAAAAGATAGCAAACAAGCAAAGAACAGAAAGCAACACACAACTCACCGCGCAACCTAGAATCCTAAGCCTAACACTTAGCTTCTTAAGGTCGCTTAAGTGTCTCAAACCACACTTAGCCACTTAGAAAGTCTAGACTTAACTCTTCCTAGGTTCAAACCTAGGCTCTGATACCAACTGTAACACCCCCCTAAAACGCAAGCTATAAAAAGCTTTAACACATGCAGATAACATAACAAACAACTAGCACAGCGGAAGACTAAAATGTAACTAGATAAACATAAATCCAAGTCATGGGGTGTTTGGTGAGCTGTCGTAGGCTCCCAAATTAAAACCTTACAAACGTAGTAGCGGGAGTAAGGATCGATCCCACGAGGAGTAACTAGTTTAACTTTTGTGCTCAAGGAAATAATGGGGGGTTTGGAAAATAACGAGAATAAAGACTAAGTAAAAGATAATTTAAATAAACAAGAGATTAAATAAATCGAATAAAGCAATGAAACTAATATATTGAAAGCACCTATAATAGAAAATCTTGGTTAGTAAAGATCCACCACCGGAATTTAACACTGATCATTGATTCAAAAGGTAATTAGTATGCAATTGAATATTTGTCGTGAAATTATTTCATTTCTGTTTTCTCTTAGTTGTAGGTAAATAAAGCACAAGCAGTTTAATTACCCCTAACTACTAAATAACCTAAGACAAGCGCTATAGATTTAATTTAATAGCAGCAATAGGAACTAGGAAAACCAACAAACTAAATAACACAAGCACAAGCGGTTGCATTTAATTTAGGAAAATATTCTTCCTGAAATCAATTATCACTAAGCCGTCAATAATTAACCTCAGTTGCTACTGAATATTAGAATAATTTGTAGCACAACATTATCTAATATAGCAAATAATTATATCAAATAACTTAGAAGAATATTTAATACCCAAATGCATAAAAATTATATAATAAAATAAATAAATAATCTTACAGCATAATCAATTCCGAGGCTTCAATTAACTAAACCAAGCTAAACAAATTAGCCACGAATGGACATTGACAACAACTTTAAAGAATAATCGAGAGGGAAAGAATGAACATCCTACAATACTACTGCTATCATCTATTTATAGTATTCTCAAAATAACCTCAATCAATCTCCACCACCCATTTAACTGTTTTTTTTAGCCGTACGATGAAGTCTTCCGCGAATGTTGCTTAGTCTTGCGTCGGAATCGGCTGTGTTGTTTGACGAATTCGTCTTCTCGCTACTGCGCCTACATAAGAAAAAAACAACATAAAATATAAAGTTTTAATTGGTTTGCATGTTAAGAAGGAATGGGACCAAATTACTTATATTAAATTAAAGTAATTAACTACCTAACATACTTATTTTGCTTATTAATTATTAGACTCTAAAAATAAATAATTATTATATAATAGTAAATAATTAATGCAAAAATATTTTAAAGATGTACCTAAAATATGAGTGTAAAATATGTCTATCAGTGTTATGCCACGTTCATCAACAAGAATGAACGCTACGGCCAAATCTGCATTGTTACACTATCCCAAAGTTCCACAAGTCTACACTAGATCGGCACACAGGCCATAAAACCAACGGGGAAAGCTATGCTAACGGGCACTAAACAGCCCACTCGCCTAGACATCACCTGAAAGAACACAAATAAACATGGGACGACGCCCGGTCATCGAATAATGCTGGTAACCCACCAATACATGTGAAATAACATACATAAGTAAGGTATAAGTTGTAAAACCATTTTCGAAACGGAATACATATATATATAAGTGTAAAACCAAGAGTAAAAGCCAACACAAGACTCAACACTCTCCAAAAACAACACGGGAACACATCCCAAGACCACAATGAACAACATGACTCACAAGGGGAGTCAAGGCATGATCTATCATCACACAATAGATCAAAACCCGACAAGCACAACGCAAAGGAATAAGACTCACACAACCGACAACACATGCCTTTGTGACTACACACGTCACAAGAGAAGAACTCACCACAATGGCTACAATAGCCCTCGTGACATCACCCATCACGAGTTGATATGCCTGCCTTATACCCGGTTCCAACCTTATGGCTACCCCCAACATTATTTCTTCTTTCCAACCATTACCTCCAGGACCCCTGTACTTCTTAGTCCAACCTTTTCCCTCATGGGACCGTCGTCCCCCACCAATGACCACCAACGAGACCACCAATTTCATAGTACACGAGGGTACCGTACACACACACGGCAACACATACCACCCAAGAATTACGTGAACCTTACACAAAGGTCACAACTCCATAATCACGTCACGGCCACCACGAGGACCGCTGCAATACCTTGGTGACTAGTGTCCCATACCACTAATCGTGCAATCCAGGTAAAGCCACACACGCATCACACCTCAACAGGAATCAATCAACGGATTACAACGAAGGTATGAAACATACTCAATCAAGGAATGGGTCACAGCCCAACAACAACAACGATGAATAACACAAGATATCATCAACCCATCGGAAGGTACAAACAACACACACGCTAGCATTTAAACACCGAACTAGCATGCTTATCAAACGGATAAACCAAAGGTAGTTCCGAGGAAGACACAAGACTCATTACGGTTCAACGAAACACAATGTTGAACACTTAACACGATTCACGACACCAAAACCTACATGGAATCCTACCATATAGTTCTAGACATACGAAACATCAAGAAGACACTCAAATAGTTCCACAAAAGAACATCGGGAAGTCAAAAGACCAAATACCGAGTCAAAAGAATCACGGGGAACAAATCCCCCAAACCACTCCACTTGTGTACCCGCGGGTGGACCCACGGGTAGTGCCCCACCCGTGGTTCCGCCTGCGGGAACACATTCCCACAAGGCCCGTACCCGCGGGTGGGGCGACGGGTGGTGCCCCGCCTGCCGTTCCGCCCGCGGGTACATGTCCTGTACCACAAATTCACACTTCGCGGATTTTTCCATCTCCAACTCAAATTCAAGTCCAAAACATGCCAAATCTCACCAAACACAACAAAATGACTTGAATCAAAGGAAATGCCAAGCAATGGCACACAAGAACCCTAAACACAAGCTCTAGATATGCATTTTCACAAGATCATGCATCAACACTCACATTTCATAGCAAAACACATGTAGAATCCAAGAAATCACATATAGGTAAGCAAAATAGATTTTGTAGAACATGGGTTACCTCTTGTAGACTAAAAGACTTCACTTTACACCTTAACAAGCTCTTCTCAAGGCTCACCTTCCAAACCCACTTCAAGAACAAACCAAAAGATCATAAAGATCCTACCTTTAAGAAAAGACACCTAAGATGAAACCAAAAACACAAGATGGACTTAGATCTTACCCTCCTAGATGCCCAAATAGGTGAAAGGCTGAATCTTGGAAGCAACTCTTGAAGTCTTGGCAAGGTCTCAACTTGGCTTGGAAGAAAAGCTACTCACCTTTTTAGAGAGAAGGTAGAGCTAGATTTTTTTTTTAGAAAGTGTAAGGGATAGAATGAAGATGTCTACTAGGTTAGGTTACAATACTAACACCATGTGTAAGGTCAAGAATGCCCTTACTAACATTAGGAAATGTAAGGAACAAGGGAACTCCCTTCAAAGCTCAAGGTACAACTTGACTTTGGAGTTGACTAGTCAAATACTAGTCCTCAAGTATTGAATTTCAGGATTTTAGGAATTAATTCCTCAATTGAAATAGGATTAATTACTCAATTAATCCATTAATTGAATTTGGATTTTTGGGGTGTCGCACAGTGTCTTAAACAATTCTAGTCCTCATCATGTGTTACACAAGTCTCATCCTTCCTATTCTTTTCTTCGTGTCTTTGGTTGTCTTTGTTATCCTCACTTAAGACCATACAATCGTCATAAAATGTCATACAGGTCTTCTCTTTGTGTCTTCCTAGGTTATCCTGAGTCTTTTAGGGGGTATAGGTGCATGGACTTACAGACTAATAAGATTTAACACATGCAGGCATGTTAGATTTAATGAAGAAGTATTTCCTTTTGCTACTAAATCTTCCTTGCAGGCTACACCACCTACTCAGACTGCTCCCTGGGCGGAATCTATTCTCCACCATGACGTCAGCAATGCTGCATCGGATTCCGTGCATCCAAATTCGCAGCCAGAGCCCGTGTTGCTGGACGAGCCCATGCAAGCTGATTCCATGCAGCCTACTATACGTCATCCTCGGTCGAACCTGTAGAGGTTGCACAGTGTCCGCGTGGCAAGTCAACAAGGCCAACCGTCCGCACCCACTCTATGGCGACTCGTAGTAAGTCTTAGGCTCCTCCTACAGCTCTGGCTGCTTAGGTTTGTCCTACGGAACCTACGTGTTACACTCAAGCTGTTAAATATCCTGAGTGGCGTGAAGCTATGGATTAAGAATTTAATGTTCTTCTACATAATCAGACTTGGTCCCTAGTTTCTTCCACCACATGTATGAATATTATTGGGTGTAAATGAGTGTTTCACACGAAAAGGAAGGTTGATGGAACTATTGAGAGGCATAAAGCCAGGTTAGTAGCGAAAGTTTTCAATCAGGTTCCGGGTCAGGATTTCTTTGAAACATTCAGTCCAGTGGTGAACCCCACAACTGTCAGGCTTCTATTATCCTTAGCTTTATCATCTTGATGGGTTATCAAGCAGCTAGATGTTCATAATGCCTTTTTAAATAGAAATTTGGATGAAACTGTTTAAATGAAGCAACCCCCTAGTTTTCCACACCATGTCTGCTTAATAAAACATTCCCTGTATGGATTAAAACAAGCTCCTAGAGCTTCGTTTAATCGTTTACACACGTTTTTCATATCCGTTGGTTTTTTATAAGCGTCAAAAGATGCTAATTTTTAAGGACTTTTCGAAGGTGTTTTAAGCATGGTTTAGCCTTAAAGTCGTGTACTTTATAGAGTTTTACCCTAAAAATGCGTTGTTGCACAGAGAAACTTTCCCAATAGTACTTTTTATGTTTTTAGGTATTTTTGGACGAGAAAAGTAGCAAAGAATTATTAAAAAAAAATAAAAAATAAAAAAATAAAAACACAATCCAGAAAAGCGCGCATCAAGACACCGGTCACACCCGAGTTACGGTGTGACAGAGATGTAACAGCGTCAAACCAAATCACACCTTAAGCTACGAACGTGAGGCGGAGCAAAAATGGGAATTATTTCCAATTTATGCCGCCCTCACGGCATAAGGGGCGGCGTAACACGGCGGAGCAAAGAAGCGCACGGAAGGGAGTTATTTCCCATTTACGCCCGCATCATGCAGTGACGACGGCGTAAATGGGTGGCCGAATGGATGGTGCTGAGATTTAAGGAATTTTTGCCTCATTTTGGGGCAGAGCTTTTTGATACATTTTAGAGAGTTTTCATATTTTAGATCTAGGTTTTTCAAAATTTTCTCTCACTAGAATTTATCCCTAGAACACTCAAGTTTGTAAAGTGAAGAGAGGATTCAAGCACTCCCTTTGCAAGATCTTCATCTTCTATTCCATTGGATTGACATTCTAGCTTTGCAATTTTGGGTAAACCCTTGATCTACACTTTTTAATTGCTTTATCTCTTTGTTGCCTATTCTTGCAAATGTGTAGATTGTTGATCTTGATTATGAGTGGCTAGAATTCTAGAGATTAGGATTGTAGTGTAGATTGCTTACATGATGATTGGCTTGCATTGAATTTCTTTATTGTGAAGATTGATTGTTGTGGTTATGCATGTCTTGTTGTGGAGGATGATCTTTGTAGCTTCCATGGAGTGGGGCCCAACTCTTTGGATGATGTTGGATTCCTAGGTTTAGACAAGAGATTGCTAAACCTAGGTAGGCCTCTTGATCCTCCTACATTCCCCGCCCTAGATCCGAGAGGACATGGTCTGGAAGGAATGTAGGCAAGGTGTTTGTGAAATTGCCTCGTAGAAAATATGAGCACCTGGGTGTCATATTCTTCTATGGGAGGCGTTTAGACCGGAATGGCGACGCATTAGCACCATTCCTCTTGACTTGTAACCAACGTTCAATCATCACAACCATCCGTATTGCGAATCTAAGCCATCACACATTGCAATCGACATGAAAATCCTAATATGTTTTACCTTATTGTTTCAACCTCTTTTCAAGCATTCTTCTTCTGTTCCTTCCTTGCCAAACCATCAACTAAACCATACACTTCCTTGACCAAGAAGCTCGAAGTATGACTAACCTCACTATGACCCTTTTTCAACGCTTCCAAGTTATCATTCCTTGAGTACGACTTCCCGGGAATCTTCATTCCCACTCTTCTTTCCATCACACCACTAAAACTACTCCTTTCAGATTTCAAGCATCAAAGACAGATGTCTCTCAATTCTATTTCTCTCAAGATTCTGCATTGGTTTATTTGTTGGTCTATGATGATGATATTTTTATAATGGGAAGTGATCAGGCCCTGGTTACTCACTTACTCTCAAAACTATCTGCCACTTTCAAGATTAGAGATCTTGGTGAACCAAATTTTTTCTTTGGCATTGAAACTGTTAAATGTGATGATGGAACCCTATTGTCTCAACAGCGATATATGAATGATATTTTGAAACGTGCTGGAATGGCAGAATGCAAACCTCTTTCTACTCCTATATCTGTTTCGAAAATTGTTCCCTTTAGTGCAGACTTATATGATGATCCTACGCAATACAGGAACCTGGCTGGAACACGTACTACAATATCTCGCTGTTACACGACCTGATTTATCCTTTTGAAGTTAATCAGCTTTGTCAGCACATGCATGCTCCTACCACATCACATTGAGAGCAACTGAGAAACATGTCTTGAGGTATGTTAAGGGAACAATTGGGTTTGGGTTGCGTATACGGAATTCAATGTAAAAGGAAATTCATGTTGTTTCTGATTCTGATTGGGCTGGTTGTCTTGAAGATCATAAATTCACTAGTGGTTTTTCTGTTTTTTTTTGGGGACTAATCTTATATCTTGGGCCTGTAAGAAGCAAAGAACTGTTGCTAGGTCTTCCACTGAGGCAGAATACAAAGCCCTAGCAGATGTTTGTGCAGATGTATTATGGATTATTTCATTACTACGCGAAATAAAGGTGCCAGGTATTTATGTTCCAAAGTTATGGTGTGACAATCTAGGTGGTACCTATATGTGTGTCAATCCAATCTTTCATGCACGCAGCAAGCACGTAGAAATTGATTATCACTTTGTAAGAAATAGAGTGGCTTCTGGAGATATTCAAGTGATATATATATATATATATATATATATATATATATATATATATATATATATATATATATATATATATATATATATATATATACACACACACACGAAAGTTCTACCTGACCCTAGATTTTCTTTCCTTAGAGACAAGTTACAAGTTACTAGTATACCATGTGCTTGAGTGGGAGTATTAGGACTCTATAGGGGCCGTTTACTAATTGGAGATTTCTGGAAATTTCCGAAAACTGGAAAATAGAAAACAGAAAACATGTTTACTAACGCAGTTTTCCATTTTGAAAACTGAAAATAATTTCTAGAAATTTTTGGAAAACTGGAACACACTTAAAAACTGTTTTCGAAATGGAAAACAGAATCATCTATCATCTATTTAGTTATATGTCACTATATAACCACATTACTATGATTACATTCATTATCATATTATTTTACATATCACTATCTTCTATCTTTTCTACTTACTTTACTTATTTAAACATAATTTGTTTGCTTACACTTTAAAGTTAGACATTATTTACATTATCAAAATTAAGAATTAAACTCTATATAATGTTTTAGATTGTGATTGAACTCAATAGATTATTAGTTCGAATATTTTTAATTATGTTACATCATAATACAAGTTCGGTCCAGATATCGGATATTAAAATCTCACATATATTAGAATTCAAAGTAAAAGTTATATATTCATATACATGTCATTCAAATGAATGTATCAAAAAAAAAATTAAATATTAGCTCAAAAAATATTAATATTATCTAAACTAAATTATATGTGAAAATTAAAAAATTAGAAAATAGAAAATAATAATGTGGTGACAAAAGTGTAAATAAATACATAAGAAAACACTATACTTGTGTCTAAAAGATGTAGCGGTTTCTTAAAAAAAAAAAAAAAAAAAAAAAAAAAAAAAAAAAAAAAAGATTATTTCCACTGTCTTTTACATAGGAGCTATACACACTGCACACATCACTCAATAATGATCACGAAATAACACGTAATTACCTCTTTAGCCTAGAGGTGCCAAATTTATTTTTTGAAGATAGAGGTGCCAAATTTATACTCTTCCCGATTTTGACAAATGGCATTGGAGGATTATCATAAAAAATTGCGTGTATACCTATAATTTACTATAATAAAGTAAAAGTTTGATATCCAAATCTTTTAAATTAAATATTACAAACAATAAATTACAAATAATTTTGGATAAAGTTTAATTAACTATATTAGAAGGAAAGAGAGTGTATTGAAGAGATCAAGATGACTGAGAATTAAATTGGGTTGGAAAAATAGCATAAAAGGCATTTTAAGTAGCTATTCTGTGATACAAATATTAGTAGGCTCCACTCTCGATTTGAGTCGGTTAAAGTAGATTCATATTCTTCATAGTTAGACGAAGAGATTGATTTATTGTACGCTCAAAATATATAATAGGTAAATGAGAAATTGATTCTCAAAATAAATTCATTTGAGTTGAAAAATGAATGTGAAAATGCTTTTAAGTAGCCTTTATCCCACATTAAATTGAGAAGTGGATTTGCACCACTATATAAGAGCCTTTAGACATATTTAGTTATATAGTATAGAGATTATTCCTTACATGCTCCTTATTTTTCAGGCTAGGACACAACCTAGCCCTTAATCCTAAATAATTCTTTCTCGTACGATTATTTCATAACAAAATGTTCCAAAGACATGAAGAAATGACAAAATTTGAAACCATCCAATATTCCAATTCATTCAAGACATTGTCTTGTCATTGTCGCCCCTCTCCCCACCCACCTAAATCCTATCAACAAACATTTCATAGAGCATGTGCATCATGTTAACCACGAGATTTTCCGTCTACATATTGGCCGCCGGTGCATGCATTTCACCGTCGTCAAACATACCAATTCTTCAAACCATGGTTACAATAATCAACGTTTTCACCATAAATCGAGTATGGAAGTTTTGGTTTTGTCGGGACTGTGTCCATCATAAACTAAGTATGGAAGTACAACTAGGAATCAAACTTTGATGTATGTGTTAAATGTTAGGACCACAAGCCACTAAACAAAGTGTTGTAATGGTCAAGGGGTGATGTTTTAAGAGAAAATAAAGATTTCTATTTATAGTGTAGATGTCCTTCAAGGTGAACGGGCAATTGTACGGCTCTAACTTGCCTTCATTTTTTACCATACACGTGTCTCCCCAATACCCGGATGTCAATTATCTTCGCACGAGTAAGTATAGCATCGATCCTACGTTCTAATACATGATATCTTGAGTGGCTTGGGTGGTTCAAGGTGATAAAGTTAACAAGCTAAGATATCGCAAAATAACAGTACATTTTTATAACTCATAATGTACATTATTCTAAAATATAATATACATATTATAAAGCATAATGTACATTATTTTAACTCATAAAATGCATTATTTTATCTCAGAAGTTTTATTATCCTAATAAATAATGTACATTATTCTAGCTAACACATAAAGTACATTATTCTAACTCATAAAATTCAACGACGTCGTTTTGGACCGTGGTCCACACTATAATTTGTCAAACTGTACCGGTTAACATTTTAAAAACGATTGAAAAAATATCCCCATTTTATTTAAATGGTTCACGTCACCAAAATTATGAGATAAATTTCATTTATTTAAAATAATAAAAATAATAAAAAACGTAACATAGCCAAACTCTTTCTTTCATCTTCTATATAATACGCTCCAAGGCCTTACCAATTTCAATTCATTGCACAACTGTAGAAGACATGGACATGCTTAAATTGTTCTCCATTGCCTTTCTTCTCCTTTCAGTTACACATGTCATCAAGTCTCAGCAACTTGGTACGTCAATACCGAATGAAATTCTTATTAAATATCTTCATGATATGATATAATATAATGCATTTTTTAAAAATATTTGGAATATGGTTTCAATTATTTCTTTGTTTTTTGGGAATTATTATTATATATATGCATGCATGCAGATGATGAGTGGGGGTTTAGTTACGACGAAAACAGCGACAGAGGGCCGTCTCACTGGGGAGAGCTGCGGCCGGAGTGGTGGCAGTGCAGTGCCGGAAAGCTGCAGACTCCGATCGATCTGGAGAGCAAGCCGGTTGTGTATTCCAACTTGGGTCCCATTCAGAAGTACTACATGACAGATGTTGCTACTCTTGAAAATCGTGGTTATGATATGATGGTATCACTCTATCTATCTATTTTATCTTAATTTAAATTGATTAGACAATGAACTTATGACCTTGAGATCACAAGTTTAACTCTCAGTTAGTGATTCGTTGTCAATTGATCTCGTAGTTAGTGATTCGTTGCCAATTGACCTCGCAGTTGAGGCGATTACCAAAATTTGTTAAGGTTGATTTACCCTCTTGAAGTCATTTGCCCACTAAGAGCTCATGGACAGGTTTCACTCCATAGGCACCCTTGGTATACTTGGTAGCTAGTGTCGTATTGGTTGTGAGCTCAACTTGATTTATGACTTATGAGAAATCTCACAATCGCTATGCGAATGTGAGCTCTATGTGAAGTTTGCGGCAATTTCTATCGTGCACCAAGGCGCACAAATGTGCGCCCTGGTGCAAAACGACGTCGTTTTGTATTTTTTATATTTTTTATTTTTGGGAAATTTCGCTTTCCGCGTCAGCGGTTAACTTCTTTAAAAAAAATCTCATGTTTTGAAAATGTACATAATTATATACATAAAACATAATCCATAATATACATAAACTCTTAATAATACACATAAACTTTTAACTCTATTAAAAAAAAATCTCCTGTTTCGGATGTACATAATTGTATAAAAGAATGTACATAATTGTATAACAGAATGTACATAATTGTATATATATAACATAATACACATACACTCTGTCACGTCAACTCCACACACAATTTAACAAAACGACGTTGTTTTGGGGGCGGGGCGGGGCGCACAATGTAGTGTGCACCCTGGTGCAAGATATAATGATTAGAAGTTTGCCTTATAACCGTAGTCAGCAAAGAATTAATCACAGGAAGATAAATAAGCTTAAGTTGTCTATATGTCATATTTGACCCGCTCAAACTAAAAATATTAATAGACAACTCTTAGAATAGCTAAACTTGAATCTTATAGTTACCAAGTTAATTTTCCTTTCTTAAAATTTAGTTAAAGTTATTTATAATAAACTTTAATGAACAGTATTGAATTTATTTTATTTTTTAATTTGCTGTTATAAATGCAGTTAAGTTGGCCGCTTGGTCAACTGTATCTAGGTATAAATGGTATCAGATATTTTTTCAGACAGGTCCACTGGCACTCTCCCTCTGAACACGTTGTCAATGGAACAAGGTGATGATACTATACGCTGATCATATATTATCATATTACAACGTTATTAATTAAATATATAATTACATCTTAATTACTTATTGGTTTTTGCGATGGTCGAAATACAGGTACGATTTGGAGGCTCATCTGGTTCATGTGAGCAATGATGGGCAAATTGCAGTGCTTGCAGTGATGTATCAGATTGGAGAAACTCCTGATCGCATCTTGTCTTTGGTATGGTAAATTCATAAATGTTTTAATAATATGATGGTATTGAAATTCTCTAACTTATTTAATGAGTATTTAAAGTATAGATAACAATTTCTCCTAACTCTACAAGAATCTCCAATAACTGTTCCAATAGAGAAGAGAATTAAAATTAGGAGAACAGGGATCGAGATAGGGACATATACTAATGTTAAGCAATACCGGTAAAGGGGCCATGTCTAGTACTCAATTGTTGGGATCCTTATGATGTGCATCCGTAGGCACCATGCATGGTGCATACGGATGCAAAAACGACGTCGTTTTGACGTCTAACTTAAAAGAAAAAAAAAAATCAAAATTGCATAACTACACATCCATAATTTCATCACATCCATAATTTTATAACTATAAATCCAGAACTGCATAACTACAGATCCATAACTTCATAACTATACATCCAGAATTGCATAACTACACATATATAACTTCATAACTATACCTCCAGAATTGCATAACTACACATCCATAACTTCATAACTATAAATTCAGAATTGCATAACTACACATCCATAACTTCATAACTATAAATCCAGAATTGCACAACTACACATCCATAACTTCATAACTATAAATCCAGAATTGCATAACTACACATCCATAACTTCATAACTATAAATCCAGAATTGCATAACTACACATCCATAACTTCATAACTACGCATCCAGAATTGCATAACTATACATCCAGAATTTTATAACTATACATCTAGAATTTCATAACTAAAAATCCAGAATGAATGAACTAAAAAATGAATAACATAATGTTGTTGCTGGAAATCGAAACTGATTTTTTTTAAGTAGGACGCGCGTTTTGATGCAAAACGACGTCGTTTTTGCATCCGTATGCAGCACCATGCATGGTGCATACGGATGCACACCATAATTTGCCGGGATTGTTGGGCGGAGGCCGGTAAAGTCCTAAGGGTCAAGTCCAGCATCCAGCATGTCTCGAACAATGTGATGACGATCTATAAGTAAAAAAATAAGTTGCGTCTTCGCTACTAGTTATAGCTTTTGGCGTGAGTAGCATTTGATCCTAACAACTAATATTTAAATTTAACACTTTAAATTAAAAAATTTATATTTAAATATTAAAATTTATATTAAACTACTAGTTTAACATAACTATATAATTGACCATGGTAGAGATTTTTCAATCTCGAATTTCTCAAAAGGGCAAGAATAGAAGAAAAAAATTCTCTAACGGGAATAGTAACATGGTTGGATTTCGGGAGCATAGACATAAAGTATACTTCCCTCCTCGTTGCTATCCTGAACTCAATTGACTCTAAAAAGTAACATTTCTTAATATTTGCATAGATTGAGGATGATCTTAAAGAACTTACTGAGACAGTGGATGTAAAGAAAGATGTAGGGTACCTTGACCCAAACCTACTTCAGGCCAGAGGCAGAAGATACTATAGGTACATGGGCTCTCTTACAACGCCGCCATGCACGGAAGGTGTTATGTGGACAGTTATGGGAATGGTAAAATTAAAACTCTTAATCAATTAATTAATTTGCAATCAAATTATCTAATTAGCACATTATTATACTTCCTTTACCAGATTAGATCGGTTACAAAGCAACAAGTGGCACTCATCCGCAACGCCATTCATGATGTGAGTTTCAATCTTCCTTTTTTTTTTTTTTTTTTTTAATAACCATAAAATTCACAACTACTATTCACTATTTAAGAATGTATATTCGGTAAATCATAATATACGGATCTTTTGTAATGGATTCAACCAAAATGATGCTAACAAAAATTGGATTTGTGACCTTTTACTATGAGAATCATGCTCTACCATTTTGGTGACAAGTTTCAATATTATTGACATAATATTGTGATAAAATTCTTATTTATTTATTGGATTTACAGGAATCAAAAACTAATGCTAGACCACTCCAGCCAATAAATGATCGTTTTGTGGAAGTTGATAGACCAGGAGAACACAGCGAAGATTGAAGAGAGATACTCCGCCTACTATTATATGTCAAATTATGTTAACTCGTTAAAAATAAATTACACGTCTAAAAATGTCAGTTAATTTTTAGGAGTCGTACATGAAATAAATAATGTTGACGTGTTGTATGTGTTGAAAATAATGTAATTGTTTCACTGGGAGTGGTCTATTGACCATTAATGATTTGAGTCTATCGGTCAGTAATAAACAACCTAAGTTAGGGTCAAAATGTGGAATTTACTCAGTGCATACTTTCAAGTAGTGATTGTGAATTTTCTTTGTCATCCAAATTAATTTAAGTGTGTCGTACGTAATAATGTAAGTGTGTCGTATGTATTTCAATGTAATGTGCGTGCAGTGTTTATGGCATGTTCTATGAATTTTTAGTTGTAATTTACATGGATCACATTGAGTTTTCTTTAGACGTTTATACATTCTATGATGACTAAAACTATAAATTTAACCTTAATGCTAATAATAACATATATAATCATGTATATTATTTTTGCTACATTGAATATATATTGATTTTAACACTATTTAGTACCATCAAACATATTGTACTAAAAGACATTTTTGGTCCTAGACTTATAGTGGCTTGGACAATTTTAGTCCTTTATAAAAAAATTTGTCATTTTATGGACAGAGTTATTGTGGCGATGACATTTTTGGTCCTCCGTCTATATTTCTGTTAGATAACCGTATGAGAGAGGGGCAATTACGTCAATTTAGGCTATCTCTTTATTGTGAGATGGACGATTTTGGTCCCACAATCATGCCTTTACTCTGACCCTTATTTATTTGTAGTTTTGCACTACGAAATGCTCTGCCAACAACCATGCCTTTACTGCAACTTGGACTCTCCGACTCCTTCGAATTATGACCGAGAAGAAAACAAAACACACATAGATATAATAGATAGAAGGAGATAGCCTAAATTGACGTAATTACCCCTCTCTCAGACGGTTATCTAACAAAAATATAGACGGAGGACCAAAAATGTCCTCGCCACAATAACTCTGTCCATAAAATGGCAAATTTTTTATAAAGGACTAAAATTGTCCAAGCCACTATAAATTTAGGACCAAAAATGTCTTTTACTCATGATTTTACCTAGTATAAAAAGTAACACTGCAATAATTCAACCAAGACTTTGTTGAGAATGGGCTTAATAACATGGGCCATTGCCCATTATGTAACCAATAGTTGGGTTGGGCTTAAATTTCCATGGCATGCTTTTCTTTCCGCGTGGCCCATGTCAAGACTTACTAGATTACGGAAGAATGAAGAGATTGTATAGCTTCTAACACTTGGTTGATGTGAAATCGTTCTTGGTTGTAGAGTTTGGAGGGAGTACTATTCGGTCGTTATATCGTGGACCGTGGTGCACGTGCACCGTGGTCAAAACAGCGTTGTTTCTTTAAATAAAGAAATGGTGCGCCGTTACGGTTAACAGAGCGCGCAATTTTTGGTGTGTTAATTACCAACTGAAACTACAGTGTATCTAAACTGACACTACAGTGTATTTAAACCGACACTGCCTCACGTATTATTTTATATATTATCAAATGAAACTGCAGTTATATCAAAATGATACTGTAGTTGTGGTGAAATAAAACTGCAGTGTATATAAAATGAAATTGAATAACATTTCACATATTTGAGTGTATATTGTGCAATGAAGCTGTAGTTATATCGAAATGATCATGTAGTTGTGTTTTAATGAAATTATAGTGTATATAAAATAAAATTAAATAATATTTTCACATATTTGAGTGTATAAATGTCGAATGAAACTGTAGTTATATCGAAATGAAACTGCAGTTGTGTTGAACTGAAACTATAGTGTATACAAAATGAAACTGTATAATAGAGTTACTTTTTGCGGAACGGCGCGAAACGGATGCCGTTTCTTTTCATTAAACAAAACGACATTGTTTTGAAACGCGATGCATAATCGATTATGCACCGCGGTGCATGCTATAATTTGCGAGTACTATTAGGGTGAGATCACTTTTTATTGTAGAAAATGAAGGGTGTACCATTATGGTGAATTGTGGGCTTTTTATGGTGAGATGTTGAGTCTTTATGTAGAAAAATGAATCAAATTATTTGTGAGCTATTTGAATAATGAGTTGAGAGAAATCTGAACTTCTTAATATTTGGTTTGAGCAACTCGTGAGTTGAAAGTTGAGTTTTTAGCAAAGTGATTTGTGTGTGTGAGAGGGTATCCTCACATGGATATCGTATCAAAGAGTAAATCGAAATGGAGTTAAATAGTAAGTGGTTAAAAACAAAAGTATTTAGTATTTGGAATATAGCTTGAATCATTAGGTTGGAAGTCTAAAGAAACAAGTAAATGTAAAATAACAAATTAAACAAAGCAAATAACAAGTAATCGTTAAAAGCCGGGGCTTGGACTAAGCCACTCTTGCATAGATGCTATAGAGTTTTTATAAGCTAGGGATCATGTGATGAATTAACATGGATCAATGAAGATGCTACTCAATGCCAAAATCATTTTCATGGTCATTGGACTTCCAATTGAGATTATATCTCTGGTGATTAATTCAATTGGTGTATTTTATCAAACATATGGTGTTCACTTCTTCTAACATTCTCTTCTCAAAGTGAAGTTAGAAATGTGAGTGGTGTAACTATTTTTTTTTTCAAAAAAAACACCTCCATGATCCTCTTGTATAACTAGACCCAAATTACACAAGAATCTATACAAAATATCATACTCACAATAATAACCATACTTAATGCATCATATCATCTCTATTCGCAATTTGATTCACTCAAACATCCATGCAAGAGAGCTTAGGTCAAATCCCTAGTCCCTAAATGAATATAACTACTCATACTTTGAATTGGAACACAGACACAAATAGAAATGGAAGCCATTGAAAGAACAATTGAATAAAATAAGATGTAAATGAAGCAAAGTAGACTTAGCTTTGATCAAAGAGAATTTGGAGATGCAATCTTGAAATTTGAAAGTAAAGTTGAATTACAAGATAGAAATCACTTGAAATCTTCATCAAATGTATATCAAGTACATGGACAAATGTTGTTTTAGATGTTTCTCCCCAAGTAAATCTTAGAGATTAGAGAAGGGTAAAAATGGGGAATGATATGAAAATAACTACCTAGACCTATTTATACCACTCAAGTGTGCCAAAATAACATATTTAAAACATTCATGGATGCGCGTTCACAGTCGACCTCACGATCGTGAGATCGATTGTGACCATAGGGCTAGGCATGTAACTTTTCAGACCTCACGACCATGACGTCTATTGTGAACTCCAAGCTCAACTTGCGGATGTTTGAGGTCAAGCTGATGCTCACGAACATGAGCATTAGTGTGTATCCAAACTTTTACGAGTTGATCTAGCACCTACAGTCGTCCTCACGGGCGTGAAGTCAACTGTGAAACCCATAAACAATTGTTTGATTCTCAACCTAGCGTTGACACTCATGGGCTTGAGTGTCAGCGTGAGCCCAGGGTTCAGAGAACTACCCACGATACTCACGGTGATGCTCACGATCGTGAATGTGATAGTGAGCGTCATCTGGCTTATCCTTTGCTCCATTTCAACCCATTGACTTGCGTTGTATCATTATGCCTTCATTTTGTGCTTCCTAACTCCTTTCACCTACAATATGTTTTATTCCTTGCCCATTCTCGTATTTGCCCCATCCTCCTTACCTACATATTACAGCTAAAAATAATTCAATTATGAGTGCTTTTCATCTCAATCTCATTAAGATACACACAAAATGAGTTAAAATGAAGTGTACCACCAAGACAAATTATTGCTTATCATGAGCTTAATTGAGTTTTGAAAGTTGTATAAAAGTGGGAGTGTAATGAAGTGTATCGTCTTTAAAGAGTGGACTTGAGTAGTAAATGGTTAAGTATAACTGTATAAGTAATTAAACATATTCAAGTCAAGTTTGAATAGTTCAAACTTGAGTCATATCAATCTCAAGATTCAACTTTTTAAAATGATCCAAGCTTCGAGTTTTGACTATTCGAATTTGCCTTGACTCGAGCACACTCCAATATGTATGTGTACAATAGCTACTTTGACCATACTTATGTTGTGACACCCCGTAAATCCAAAATCTATTTAAGGATTAATTAGATAATTAATCCTAGTTTAATTGGTAATTTATTCCTAAAATCTTAAAAATTTAATAGTCGGAGGACTAGAAATTGTCTAGTTAATCCAAGTCAATGGGTTGTACTCTATGCTTTATGAATTGTTCCCTTGTATCCTTACACTTCCCACTTTAGTAAGGGCAAAGAAAACTTTTCACCTTATGTTTGTGTCCCAAGCTAACCTAGAGTCATCCTTCATTTCATTTCCCTAACACCCTACACACAAAAGTTCCACCTTCTCTCTAGAAAATTGTTAGCTTTTTCTTCAAGCCAAGTTTTGGGCAATCCTAGATTCTTCAAGTTGGTCTCCAAGATTCAAACTTTCTTGACCTTGAGCATAAGGGAGGGTAAGATCCTTGGTCCCTTAGTGTTTTTAATACCTTTTTAGGTGTCTTTTCTAAAAGATAGAATCTTTGTTGTCTTTTGGTGTGTTCTTGAAGTTGAAGTTGAAGGAGAGCTTTAGGAAAAGCTTTAAGGGTGTGAAAAGTGAAGGTTTAGGCTACAAGAGGTAACCCATACTTTACAAAATCTATTTTCTTACCTATATGATGATTTCTTGACTTCTACTTGTGATTTTTGGCTATGAACTGTGAGTTTTGATGCATTGTCTTGTGGGAATGCATATCTAGAGCTTGTTATTAGGATCTTGTATGCCATTGCTTGGCTATTCCTTTGATTCAAGTCATATTGTTGTATTTTGTGAGATTTTGGGTGTTTTGGACTTGGTGTTGAAAATTCCCGAAGGGATTATTTTGATACAGGGTTGGTACCCGCGGGCGGAACGGCGGGTAGTGCACCACCCGCCACCTCACCCGCGGGGTACGAGTGGTTTGTGACTTTAGTTCCCACGGGCGGAACCACGGGTGGAGGTCCACCCGTGGCCCCACCCGCAGGGTACACTTTTGCGATTGTTCGGGGATTTGTTTCCCGTGATTCTTTTGACTCGGTAATTAATGTTTTGACCTCCCGATGTTGTTTTGTTGGGCTATTTGAGAGTCTTCTTGATGTTTCGTATGTCTAGAACGGTATGTTAGGAATCCATGTAGGATTTGGTGTCTTGAATCGTGCTAAGTGTTCAACTTTGTGATTCGTTGAACCGTGATGAGTCTTGTATGTTCTTCGGAACTACGTTTAGTTTACCCGTTTGATAAGCATGCTAGTTTGATGTTGAAATGCTAGTGCGTGTGGTTTGTTCTTCCCGATTTGTGGATGACAACTTGTGTTGATCATCGTTGGAGTCGGATTGTAGTCCTTCATTGATTGAGTATGGTTTCATATCTTTGTTGTGATCCATTGATTGATTCTTGTGATGAAAGTGTGTGTATTGGATGTACCTTGATTGCACAGTTAATGGTATGAGACATTAATCACCAAGGTACAGATGTGGTCCTCGTGGTGGCCATGAAATGATATTGGAGTTGTAATATGGGCTTCAGGCTCACTTGTTGGTGGTTGTGTGATTGAAATGAACGGTACCCTCGTGTACTAAGTGTTGGTGGAAATATTGGTGGTTGTTGGTGGGGGAACAACGGTTCCCGGAGGTATAAGGTTGGACTCAGAAGCACAGGGGTCCTCGGAGGTAATGGTTGGAACTGTAATAAGGCCGGGGGTAGCCATAAGGTTGGAACAAGACATAAGGTTGGAACTTGTGACATGAAGTGTCACTGTGGCATGTAGTGCCAATGTGTCTATGTCTATCCTTTTATGATGAGCATGTCGAGTGGTATTATACTTTGTGATCAGTAGAATACGCCTCAAGTTGTACTTGTTTGTTGTTGTTGTCTTGCCTTGATGTTTTCCTACTTTGCGATCAGTAGATTACATCTTGAGCTGTGTTGAGTTGTACTGTTGATGTTCTTGTCTTGATGTGGTCTCGGGATGTTGATTTCCCTTGTTCTTTTGAGAGTGAAATAGAGTCTTTGCGGTTGACTTCTTTCTTTGACTTTGAACTGATATATATATATATATATATATATATATATATATATATATATATATATATATATATATATATATATATATATATATATATATATATATATATATATATTGTATTCCGTTTCGAAAATGATTTTGATTATACTATCTATATATGCTATTGAACGCGTATTGATGGGTTACCAGCAATATTCGCTGACCGGGCATCGTCCCCTTTCTTTATGTGCTTTACAGGTCCTGAGTAGACATGGCGAGAGCGTTAGCCGTTGGTAGTTTAGCTCCCTTGAACAATGTAGTTAGTGTTTTGGCCTGTGTGCCACAATTGTTGAACAGATTAGTTTGATGGTTTTAAACTTGCCTGTGCATTCACGTTGAGGTGAATGTGGCATAACACTCCTTGGTTTTCCCTGTTTTGATATTAGACTTCCGCTATGCTTACGTTTTATGATTTATGTTAGCTACCTTACCTTACGTATTTAAGTTTTAAAATGGCATGAAAATAGGGGGTGTTACAGTTGGTATCAGAGCCTAGGTTTGAGCCTAGGATGTTAGAGTCTGGACTTTTAAGAAGTTAAGTGTGGTTTGAGACCCTAAGGCGACCTTAAGTATCTAAGCGTTTAGGACTTAGGACTTTTAGGACGCATGGTGAGCTGTGTGTTGCTTATAGTTTGTTCTGCTTGCTTGTTGTTTCTGTTTAGCTTTGTGTTCCTTTGTTTAGCGCCAGGTAAGGGTGCGATGTTGTTTGTGCTTATCGTAACCGTGTTGTTGTTGTAGAAGCTTTGTTATGGCACCTCCTCGTCAACGCGCACACACGCCGGAGACCCCAACGAATGAGCAGCTAGCCCAGAGTCTACAACACCTCATGCAGACCATGCAAACCCTAAGTGAAGCGCTGCTGCACAACAATCATCCTGCTCCGCCGCCACAGCCTGCCGGGCATAGAGATGTTGGACGACTTGTATCGGGCCATAGACCACCGATGTTTGTTGGCGAGGAAGACCCCGTCGTGCTCGAGGAGTGGGTGTGAACCTTTGACAAGATCTTCTCCGTGGTGGAGTGTCCCGAGGAGCGCCGAGTGGAGTTAGCATCTTTATACTTCAGCCATGAAGCTGACTTGTGGTGGGTGCACGAGGGACCCGCATGCCTTGAGGAACCCGACTTCGATTGGACAGCTTTAAAGGACCGGATGAGAGAGCGGTTCTATCCAGCGCATGTCCGAGCTGCTATGTGTGAAGAGTTTCTGCATCTCCAACAGGTTTCATCGACGGTGGTGGAGTACCACAAGAGGTTTTTGGAGCTCACTCGTTTTGCTAGGATGCTTGTCCCCACCGAGCTCGTAAAGGTTGAGAAGTTCGTAGCTGGACTCAACTACGAGGCTCGCAAGGCTTTGACCGTGAGCAAACCGAGGACCTTAAAGGAGGCTTATCTGAGTGCTGCTGACCTGTATCGAGTTCAACAGTTGCAGCAGGGATCAAACATCAATCATTAAAATTCATTATGAAATGTATTTTTGTTTTGGCAATACTAAATTGGTTGTTATATTGAACATCACAACATACTATTAGCATATATTATAAAACATTATGTTATTAGACACACACACACACACATTTTTATACCAAATTTTAAAAATTAGGAAATAAAAATGTATTTACTATACTAATAAGAACCAAAGAGAATTAGGTCTATAATGGGTAAAAAAGGACGGTCAAATTTTTTAATCAAATGAATGACTCAGATTGATCATATTTTAATTTTTCCTTCAAATTTTCTAATTTATCCTTAATTATATGATTACCCTTTAACTTTCCTGTTAAATATTATCTTTTCTGTTAGTTCACTGCTAACTTACTCATTGATTTCAATAAGAAAGGTCTTAGGTTCGAACCACATCCCAATCAAAGTTAGCATAATTAGTACTCTATTTTACTCTTATTAAATTAAATTAAATAATAGTTTAGTAGCTACAACAAAAAATAATAAATATACATTTCTTCAATTTAAAATTATGTGTCTACAATGCCTTTATTCAAAAAAAATATATTCATTATCAATAAATTATCTACTATATATATATATATATATATATATATATATATATATATATATATATATATATATATATATATATACTAATAAGAGCCAATTAAAGAGAGTTAGGCCTATAATGGGTAGAAAAAATGACGGTTAAATATTTTAATCAAATGAATGGCTCAGATTGATCAAATTTTAATTTTTTCCATTCAGATTTCCTAATTTATATATGAAAATCTGTTAACTTTTTCGTTAAATATTATCTTCTTCGTTAATTTCTGTTAGTTCACCATTAACTTACTCATTGATTTCAATAAGAAAGGTCTTAGGTTCGAACCTCATCCCAATCAAAGTTGACATAATTAGTACTCTATTTAAAAAAAAATTATTTAAAGCGATGCTAGCCCAGAATCTACAACACCTCACGCAGACCATGCAAACCCTAAGTGAAGCGCTGCTGCACAACAATCATCCTGCTCCGCCGCCACAGCCTGCCGGGCATAGAGATGTTGGACGACTTGTATCGAGCCATAGACCACCGATGTTTGTCGGCGAGGAAGACCCCGTCGTGCTCGAGGAGTGGGTGCGAACCTTCGACAAGATCTTCTCCGTGGTGGAGTGTCCCGAGGAGCGCCGAGTGGAGTTAGCATCTTTCTACTTCAGCCATGAAGCTGACTTGTGGTAGGTGCACGAGGGACCCGCATGCCTTGAGGAACCCGACTTCGATTGGACAGCTTTAAAGGACCGGATGAGAGAGCGGTTCTATCCAGGCATGTCCGAGCTGCTATGTGTGAAGAGTTTCTGCATCTCCAACAGGTTTCATCGACGGTGGTGGAGTACCACAAGAGGTTTTTGGAGCTCACTCGTTTTGCTGGATGCTTGTCCCCACCGAGCTCGCAAAGGTTGAGAAGTTCGTAGCTGGACTCAACTACGAGGCTCGCAAGGCTTTGACCGTGAGCAAACCGAGGACCTTAAAGGAGGCTTATCTGAGTGCTGCTGACCTGTATCGAGTTCAACAGTTGCAGCGGGGATCAAACATCAATCATTAAAATTCATTATGAAATGTATTTTTGTTTTGGCAATACTAAATTGGTTGTTATATTGAACATCACAACATACTATTAGCATATATTATAAAACATTATGTTATTAGACACACACACACACATTTTTATACCAAATTTTAAAAATTAGGAAATAAAAATGTATTTACTATACTAATAAGAACCAAAGAGAATTAGGTTTATAATGGGTAAAAAAAAGACGGTCAAATTTTTTAATCAAATGAATGACTCAGATTGATCAGATTTTAATTTTTCCTTCGGATTTTCTAATTTATCCTTTATTATATGATTACCCGTTAACTTTCCTGTTAAATATTATCTTTTCTGTTAGTTCACCGCTAACTTACTCATTGATTTCAATAAGAAAGGTCTTAGGTTCGAACCACATCCCAATCAAAGTTAGCATAATTAGTACTCTATTTTACTCTTATTAAATTAAATTAAATAATAGTTTAGTAGCTACAACAAAAAATAATAAATATGCATTTCTTTAATTTAAAATTATGTGTCTACAATGTCTTTATTCAAAAAAAATATATATTCATTATCAATAAATTATCTACTATATATATATATATATATATATATATATATATATATATACTAATAAGAGCCAATTAAAGAGAGTTAGGCCTATAATGGGTAGAAAAAATGACGGTTAAATATTTTAATCAAATGAATGGCTCAGATTGATCAAATTTTAATTTTTTCCATTCAGATTTCCTAATTTATATATGAAAATCTGTTAACTTTTTCGTTAAATATTATCTTCTTCGTTAATTTCTGTTAGTTCACCATTAACTTACTCATTGATTTCAATAAGAAAGGTCTTAGGTTCGAACCTCATCCCAATCAAAGTTGGTATAATTAGTACTCTATTTTTTAAAAAAAAAATATTCATTATCAATAAATTAATTAAGAGAAATAATTTCATTAGTTATATTTAAACCAGGATTATGTGGTCTAATGGTACCCGGGTTAGACTTCCATTTGGAAGATTATGAGTTCGAGCCTCAGTGGAGGCGTTATTGGTTCTTTGTGTTTCAGCAGGTTGAGAAAGTATATGAACAGATACTACAATGTAATAGGACCAGTAAAAATAAGAGAAATAATTTCATTAGTTATATTGTCTTTATTTTTCTCCAATATAAAAATTCTTTACATTCAAATTCATCAATTGATTATATTCGCTACATTGTCCCTACAAAGTCTTTATTAAAAAAAAATATTCATTATCAATAAATTAATTAAGAGAAATAATTTCATTAGTTATATTGTCTTTATTTTTCTCCAATGTAAAAATTCTTTACATTCAAATTCATAAATTGATTATATTCACTACATTGTCTATTATCTTTTTTGTGCACTATTTTTTAATTAAATATCAAAGTTATAATACAAAATAATGCTATATATTTATTTATCAAGTATTTTATTAATACCATGAAAAAATTAAAAATATATATATAATTAAGTCAATCATATTAACTACTTGAGGGATTTAATTTGTTGACAAAGAGAGTATTCAACTCACACAACAAATTGAAGTGGGAAACTATCTCGCAATGTCCTTGTTTGACAATCAGCAGCTAGCGGTTAACGTTAGGGAATTTGACCAGCAAATTATATCAACTGTTGGTACAAAGATATTTTAAAAAATTAGTTGTTTAGATTAACATGTAAAATGACCTAATGGTATAATAATAATAATAATAATAATAATAATAATAATAATAATAATAATAATAATAATAATAATAATAATAATAATAATAATAATAATAATAATAATAATAATGTAATTTAGTAAAAGAAATAAAAAAAATTAAAATAAATAAAACATAATGGGAGCTGAACGTTCGACTCCCTTTAGTTTTGTCACTTTTCTCACATCGGTTGGAAAAGTGGCATGGGAGCCTTGAGGCTCCTATAAAAGGAGCCTTAAGGCTCCAATTTAAAAATAAGCTTGTCCATCCGTTGATGGGCAAGCAATGAGCGAGAGAAACTGCCTCTTGTTATTAAAGGAGTCGAAATAGCTCTACAATTTTAATTTTTTTTTTTTTAAATATAAAGGTGTTTTGGAGACGAAATCATTCTAAAAAATGCTAAGTGAAAATATTGTAAATTGCAGTTTTTGTATTTTCAGTGGTTTGGAACAAATTGTTGCCCCAAACTGTTGAATAACCAAACACTTTCTTTAGCATTTTGATCTTTGGATTACATCATATTTACCCACCGTCCAATATCTTTGGGTTACATTATATTTAAAAATTTTATATTTTTACTACTTCATCTAAATTCTTTAAATTATAAATTTCTTTATCCATAATAATTTATTCAACAATAATGGTTGAACTAAATGAACACCGAACAAAACACCTAAAAGACTGGTATCGTTGATCCATACATTGATCTCTATTTAAAAAAAAAAGTTTAGCGGCAATTATAATGAATTTCCTATATTATTTTGTATTCATATATTATGAGTTACATATTTAAATATACAAATCCGACATTAAATTATTTATGTATGAACTTCTCATATTTAATCTTGCATTGATATACTTTCAAATATTTATTTAATTATAAACATTGGGCATTAACTCATTCGCGTAATGCGCGTATAAAACTAGTACAAATTATATGTAATGATTCTATATACCAAATTTAATTTTGTTAAGTATAGTAATGGTATGTTGACCGATTTCAAATTTCAAACTAATTTTTTTTTGTCTACAATGAGCGAGAAAATGACACTTTTGTTTTAATATATATATATATATATATATATATATATATATATATATATATATATATATATATATATATATATATATATATAGGTTCTGGTGCGGTTAGGGTGCCCATGTGCGGTTGTGCGGTTTAATCTGGATCATTCATCTCGCTTAAATCAACGTTCAGGATTATCAAAATTTAAAAAAAAAAAAATGCAGTGGCAATTTTGTAATTTTTTCATCTAGGTCAATATTAAGGTGAGCGGTTCTGTGATTAATCTGCGTGAGTCTTATGCGTAAGGTGCGTGAGTTGTGCTTGATGTGCGTGGGGTTGTGCTTAATGTGAGTAGTTGTTTAAACTTAAAGTGTGAGCTTTTGTGCTTAAGGTGCGTGAGATTTGTTCTTAATGTGGGTGGAGTTTGTGCTTAATGTGCGTAGTGTTTGTGCTTAATTTTTGTGTGAGGTTAGTGATTAATGTCAGTAGTTGTTGAAACTTAAGGTCTGTGAGTTAATACTTAAAGTACGTGAGTTTTGTGCTTAATGTGCGTGAGGTTGGCTTAATGTGCGTGAGTTTTGTACTTAATGTGCGTGAGTTTGTGCTTAATGTGAGACATTTTAAAATCTTAAGTGTGTGAGTTTTGTGTTCAAAGTGCTTTGTTCTGTGCTTAATGTGCTTGTGTTTTGTACTTAAGATGAGTGATTTGTGTTCTTAAGGTGCTTTGTTTGTGGACTTAAGGTGCGTGGTGATTTGTATATTTAAGATGCGTCATGTTAATGATTAAGGTGCGTCCAACCGCACGGGAAACCATCCTAACTAGTAATTCACCCGCGCGATGCACAGGAAAAAATTATGTTATTATAAATATAAATAAAAAATAGAAAAACTAAAATATTTTAAATTATTTAATATAATAATATTTTTGAGCTTCCATTGGTCAAGTATTTATTATTTTTATAGAATACAAAATTACAATTAAAATTATAATTTTGTATGGTTAATATAATCTCTAATTATGTGCATATTCAAATAAACTTATAGAGAGAATTTACATAATTACATTGATTTATTCTTAATTGTATTTCATCTATATTATAATTTTCACAATACGAATAATAACTAAGATAATTACATTTGGAAAGAAAATTTCAAATTTTGTATGTGTAAATTTAAACTCTAATTGAACACATTTTTTATATGATTATATAATATATAGCTATTTTATTTTCAAAAGTATATTTTTATATGATTATATAATATATAGTTATTTTATTTTTTAAATGTTATGCTTTTTTTATAATAAAAAATATTGTGCCATTAATTGTAGCATTAATTATTTCCCAAACCATATAGCTTTATTATAATAATAATAATAATAATAATAATAATAATAATAATAATAATAATAATAATAATAATAATAATAATAATAATAATAATAATAATAATATTATTATTATTATTATTATTATTATTATTATTATTATTATTATTATTATTATTATTATTATTATTATTATTATTATTATTATTATTCCAAAAGGTAGAACCCAATCCTAAGGGCCCCCCATACTCCGGCCCCACAGAGCATCTGGGAGGATGTAAATCATGATAACTCAACTGAACATGAACCACAGAGGCACCACTAAGGCTCTGGTTATTATTATTATTATTACTAGTATTTGCGCCCGTGCGATGCACGGAATAGATTTGTTGTAATATATTAAGAATATTTGGATCGATATATAATTATTTAAATTAGAACATCAAATATTATATAGTTCAATTGAATATACGGGTTGGATCATTTATGTGTTTTTATATTATCATTGTATGAATTTAAGCAAATAATTGCTCAAATTAATAGCTAATGTGTAGATATATGCATGTAGTGTTATAACTTTGGAGATTTTTTTGCATCATTGTTTAGTATTTTTTTTTTATATAAATTATACAAATGTGTTCGTTTTCTAGCAACTCAGTTATATGAATGAATTGTTATCTTAATTCATTTGTATGGAGGATAATTTGTTTGTCTATACATATAGCAATTTTGTCATTTAAAAAATATAATATCAACGATTTTATTTACACATTGTTGAAACCTCTTTGTAGACGACATTGGTAGTAGCAACACAATCTTGTCCATCATCGTCTAGAGCTAACACCTTCAATTGATCAGAATGGGTGACTCGGTGAAAATATATAATGGTATAATATTAGTCAATTAGCGATCCTTTTATATTTTAAATAAATTAGTAATATCATATTCATTTTCAGTCAATTATTCTTTTGTATTTTTAGTCCATTAGAATATTACATGGAGTGATATTTTTACCTAATTTGTGTTCCATTTTTAATTGAGGATGTATAATATTATCATTGAAATATTTCTGTTCCATTTGTAATTTACCTTTACTATTGTTTAAAATATGCATTTACTATTTATGATGTAGAATATTATTATTGAAATATTGGCGTTCAATTTTAGTTTCCCTTCCATTTTAATTAAAATGCAATGGTCTAACCATTTATTTTTTTCATATTAGTCAATTATGAATAATTTTTTATTTGTAGTCAATTATTAATATTCATTTCCTTTTAAATTTTCAATCCATTAGTAATATCATATTTATTTTCATCCAATTACTTCTCTTTTATTTTTAGTCAATTAATCAATTAGCGAACTAAAATATCAAATGCAATGATATTTTTATCAAATTTTCGTTTCATTTTTAATTGATGATTTAGAATATTATTATTGAAATATTTCCATTTCATTTTTAATTTTCGCTACATTTTTAATTTACCTTTACTATTGTTTAAAATATGTCTTTAGTATTGATGATGTAGAATATTATTATTGAAGTATTTCCTTTTTATTTTTAATTTACCTTTACTTGATAGTGTAGAATATTATTATTGAAATATTTCCATTCTATTGTTTAAAATTGTGTAAAATTTATGACATACTTATGATTTGATGTATTATACTGTGTAATATTATTGTGAAAAATTAAAATGTAATGATCTGACCATTTTTATTTTCTATTTTAGTCAATTATGAATCTTTTCTTATTTTCTTTGACCTCTCTTATGTGGGAAGTCATGAGATTGAGCCTTAGTGAAGGTGTTGGTTGAGAAAATATGTTTGAACAAATATTTATTTATTTACCTAATTTTCATTCCATTTTTAATTGATAATATAGAATATTATTGTGAAATATTTTTGTTCTTTTTTTTCATCATTTTTTTAATTTACCTTTACTATTTACTATTATTTGGGCGATAAATCAAGTAAATAGAAATTTATTTTTAATTATATTATAGATTTTTTTTTCTTTTTCTATTGTTTGGGTGTGAAAGTAAGGAAGAAGGATTTTCTTTTTAATAATGGTATAGATTGAGAATCTTTTTATATGTACCTATTTAACTTTATTTTTGTTTTTCTCAACCTACTGAAACACAAAGAACCAATAACGCCTCCACTGAGGCTCGAACTTATAATCTTCCAAATGGAAGTCCAACCCGGATACCATTGGACCACATAGTCCTGGTTACCTATTTAACTTATTATTATTAGTATTAATCAGTGACTTTCGTTTCTTTTTCTATTTTTAGTGAATTAAGGATCCTTTTATATTTTTCTATTTTAATGTTAACTTTTAATTTTACTGATTATTATTAGTATTATTATTCAGTGAATTCCATTTCATTTTCTATTTTTCGTAAATTATGAATCTTTTTTTTTTCAATTTTTTTGTAGGATTGTTTTTACTGTTATTTTTATTATGACCCCCTTTTTAAAAAAAAATCTTTCATTTTCATTGAATTAAGAATCCTTTTTTATTTTCAATTTTACTGGTTATTATTAGTATTAATCAGTAAATTTCGTTTATTTTTCCATTTTTAGTGAAGTAAGGATTTTTTTTTCTTCATATTTTACTGCTTATTTTTTGACTGATTATTATTACTATTAATTAATCAGTGAATTTCATTTCCTTTTCTATTTCTCGTGAATTAAGAAACTTTTTTTATTATTCTAATTTTTGGTAGAATTTTCTTTTTTTACTGTTATCCTTATTATGACTTTTTTTTTCACACCCTTACGTTTCTTTTTTCCATTTTCATTGAATTAAGACTCTTTTTTTTTTTTTACCAATTATTATTAGTCATAATCAGTAAATTCCGTTTATATTTTCATTTTTAGTGAATTAAGGATCTTTTTTTTACTGATTATTGTTAGTTTTAATTAATTAGTGAATCCCGTTTCCTTTTCTATATTTTGTGAATTAAGGATCTTTTTTTTTTCTATTTTACTACTAACTTTTTTACTAATTATTATTAGTATCATTAATTGGTAATTTTTTTTATTGTTTGAGCGGGTAAGTAAGAAATGGGGGTTTAGTTTTTAAGAATAATATAGAATTTTAGTGAGTTAAGGATCCTTTTTATAGAATTCTTTTTCAATATTTAAATACATTAGCATAGTAATTACACCAAAGAAGGAAAGAAAAATTATTAGAATAATAGTATTTTCACCCGTTCGATGCACAGAATGGATTTGTTGTAATATATTAAGAATATTTGGATCAATATATAATTATTTAAATTAGAACATCAAATATTATATAGTGCAATTGAACATATGGTTTGGATTATCTATGTGTTTTGATGTTATCATTGCTTAAATTTGAGCAAATAATTGCTCAAATTAATAGCTAATGTGTAGATGTACGCATGCGGTGCTGTAATTTTGAAGATTTTACTTATCATTGTTTAGTTTTTTTTTTTTGTTTTTTTGTTTTTATAAATTAGTCAAATGTGCTCATTCTCAAGCAACTCAGTTATAGGAATGAATTACTATCTTAATTCATTTGTGTGGAAGACATATATTTTTTTGTCTAGATATATAACAAATTTGTCATTTAAAAAAATATCAACGATTGTATGTACACATTATTGAAACATCTTTCGACATTGGTAGTAGCAACACTATCTTGTCCATCATCGTCTATAGCTAACACCTTCAGTCCATCATGATGGGTGACTCGAGTGAAAATATATAATTGTAGAATATTAGTCAATTAGGGATTTTTTTTATATTTTAAGTAAGTCTGTAATATCATATTCATTTTCAGCCAATTATTCTTTTTTATTTTTAATCAATTAGTCAATTAGAATATCATATGCAATGATATTTTTACCTAATTTTCGTTCGAGTTTTAATTGATTATGTATAATATTATTATTGAAATATTTCCGTTGCATTTTTAATTTAACTTTATTATTGTTTAAAATATGCCTTTATTATCTATGATGTAGAATATTATTGTTGAAATATTCCGTCAAATTTTAGTTTCCATCAATTTTTAATTAAAATGCAATGATCTAACCATTTATTTTTTTTCATATTAGTTAATTATAGATCATTTTTTATTTGCAGTCAACTATTAATATTCATTTCATTTTATATTTTCAGTTAATTAGTAATATTATATTCATTTTCAGCCAATTATTCTTTTTTATTTTCAGTCAATTGGTCAATTAGAATATCAGATGTAGTGATATTTTACCCAATTTTCGTTCAATTTTTAATTGATGATGTAGAATATTATTATTAAAATATTTCTGTTTCATTTTTAATTTTCATTGCATTTTTAATTTAACTTTATTATTGATTAGAATATGCCTTTATTATTGATGATGTAGAATATTGTTATTTAAATATTTCCTTTTCATTTTTAATTTACGTTTACTTGATGATGTAAAATATTATTATTGAAATATTTCTGTTCCATTTTTAAAATTGTGAAAGATTTATGACATAATTATGGTTTGATGTACTATATTGTGTAATATTATTATAAAAAATTAAAATGTAATAATTTGACCTTTACCCTTTTTCATTTTAGTCAATTATGGATCATTTTTTATTTTTAGACAATTATAAATATTTATTTCCTTTTTCAATTAACCTAATTTATGTTCCTTTTTTCATTTTTAATTTTCAGTCAATTATTAATATTCAGTTATTTTTTCAGTTTACCTAATTTTCATTCCATTTTTAACGGATGATGTAGAATATTATTGTGAAATATTTATGTTCTTTTTTTCCATTCTTTTTTTAAAATTTACCTTTACTATTTACTATTGTTTGGGTGAAAAATCAAGTAAATAGGATTTTGTTTTTAATTATAGTATAGATTGACTCATTTACGAATTGGTTCAATAAATCGTAAATATTACCAATTGTTTGGTCACAAAATAAGCTTTATCTAATTATATCTATATTAAATTATATATATATATATATATATATATATATATATATATATATATATATATATATATATATATATTATTTAATAAATTCGAAATTATAAAAATAAAAAATGATTAAATTGTGTAAAGTATATCAGGGAATATTACGGATTATTTGCTTAGAGGAGTTACTTACTGAAAAAAATGTAGTGAATTATTTTATTAAAAGTAGCAAAAAATTGTGTATATAAATTAATAAATTAGTTGTATAAATTAAAAATGAAAAAACAGGAAATGCATACTTAAAATTAGATTTCTAACTTATTTAATTTTCAGAATTTCGGAATAAATATGTAATTGTATATAGTAAAGTAAGAATAATTCTTATGCAATATACGATTTGACAACTCAATTAATATTAAGATTTCATGCAATGAACATGTATATCATCTTGTGTACTCATTTGAACGGCAATTTATTTTTATACAGTAATTATGCATAATAAATTAATATTATGCTAATTAATAACTAATAAAATTTATTATTAATTTGACCATTAAAATTAGTCTGGATGATAAAAAACATATATGAATTGGTTCAATAAATCATAAATATTACCAATTTTTTGGTTAGAAAATAATCATTATCAAATTAAAATTGATTAATTTGACAAATTATACTTAAGATAAATATTACAGATTATTTACTTATATAAAACTTTTATTGAATTATTATTTTATAATAATTTTATAATAAGGAGTGAAAAATTATATATATATATATATATATATATATATATATATATATATATATATATATATATATATATATATATATATATACCATATTGGTTATTGGTTATATACCATATTATGGATTTACGTCCATATGAGAATATGAAAAGAATAAATGTACAACCTAATTAATACTACGTATTACATAATATCATACCTAATATTACTATATATAATACCATACGTAATTATTATTTTTAATACCATGCATACAATTACCATACATACTTGAATTGGTTATCAATATAGATTTCTTAAATTGGTTATAAATCATATTATAGTATTACGTCCATATGAAATAATATTAACATACATAAAATTACCATACATACTTGTTAATATTTAGATTTATTAAATTGGTTACAATTCATATTATGGTAAAATAATTCTTATGCAATATACAATTTGGAAACTCAATGAATATTAAGATTCCGTGCAATGAACATAATTCCATCATGTGTACTCATTTGACCAAAAATATGAAGGTTGGTTCAATAAATCGTAAATATTACTAATTGTTTGGTTAGAGAATAATCTTTTATCAATAAAAATTAAAATAACTAAATCTCTATCATATTCATATGCTGTTGCTTTAGGCTTTTGTCAAGGAGCACTACTCACGATCCTCAACACATTGCCATGGCTCCAAATTCTTGTGTTACTCCTATTGGTGCTGGAAGGACCGTCACATCAGGAAAAAAAATATTAATAGTCCAAACTCATTCAATGATGTCCCCTCTCATGCAAATGACCTGCAGATCTAGTTGCTCAGAGTCCACTAATAATCAAATGGTCAATTTTTTTTATATCACTATGAATAGTGCATTACTTAATCTTGCCCAGAGTCCAATAATAAACAACTTTTAATGGATTGAGATAAGGTATTAGAGAAATACCTTTTAATGGGTTGAGCAAACTCGTCCAGATTAATGATGAAGAAGATCAGATGATATATATGATCAATATAATCATAGTTTATATAATATATGTAGATAGATTTTAAATTTCACCAATGGTATATATGATTTTCTATTCTTTATTAAAAAAAAAAAGAGTTGAAAAAGGATACAGAGATTTACCAAATGTGTAGGTGTAGTGCAACAGCTCTTCTGGATACGCAGAGAATATGGGTCTTGTTCCTCCTCTTCTTGAAGGTCCATGTTCTCTACACCATTGCTATGCAGTTGCAGAGAATATTCTCTTAGGTTCTTCGTAACTTGGTACTGTTTGTATTGAAGAGAATGTGATGTATATATAGGTGTTTAGATATGATTAAGGGTAACATTTATGGTTTTTAGATATGATTAAGGGTAACATTTATGGTTTTTATTATATTACCAATTACCAATTACCAATTAAAATTGGAGTTACAATTTTACATTTGCTTACCAAAAAATTATATATAGATACTTAATTTATATTTGAAGAATATATTTACCTAATTTACTTTATATACAGTAATAAGTATGTCTACACATAAATGAATAATATATAATATATAATTTCAATATTTTGATAATTAATTAAATTAGAAAATTAGGATATTATATAAATGCCGCTAAGTTTTGGGGGAAAATTTATATGGTTTTTATATTATTATTATTATTTTTGTTTATTTTATTATGCTTACATTATTTTATAAGATTTTTATTATATTTGAACAATAATATTTTCAATTATATTATAGAATATAATACTATACATAATATTACCAATTATGTAATATAACAATTAATAGATTTATTTAATTTCCATTTGACATTTACTTACCAAATAAACTTTACTACAAAAGTTTTGGGGGGAAAATTTGTTAGGAGGATTTTACTTTTATATATATATAGATTATTATTATTATTATTATTATTATTATTATTATTATTATTATTATTATTATTATTATTGGGTGTGATGTGAAAGTATAAGTCACTTTTGAAAGTGAGTTGGAATTATAAATATAGTGTGTAAATTACAAAATTGATGAAATAGAAGTTGTTAAACAATGAATTATCTTGTATATATTTCTATATGTTCTGTATGTCAATGGACAAGGAAGTAGAAAGCTATTTATATAAGACAATAACTAATCCTAGCCATAGATTTCAAACACCTAAAACTAAGGCTAAGAGAGATCCTCTCAACTAACACCCTATTTCTCTAACACTTCCCCTCAAGTTGGAGCATCCAACTTGTTACATATGTATCACATGAACCATAGGACTCCACACCTAGACTCATAAGCCCAAGTCTTGAACCACTCGAACAACCTTCGAACCACGCTGTGCCAAACCAGTCCACAACGCACTTTGTCGCATCAACAATGCTTCTACGGAGCCAACAAAAGCTAGGCCAATCACCACAACGCCGCACCTGCCTCTCACTCCCCACACCCTATCATCGCTGCCTAACACCACAGCGTACCTACCTCTCACTCCACAAACCATTAGCGCTGCTAGACCACAGTGCACCTGTCCCTCTCACCATGCACCCTTATCAATGCTGCCTAACACTACAACGTTTCCCTGGTGCATGCACGTAAACTGATTCACTATGAATCATTCTTCAGCCGTCGCCCTCCCCTGCGGCATATGCCAGGTCCGCCCCACTCCTGCAGCACCCCTGTTTACGCACACTGAACAACCTGCACTTGACTCAACTCAGACCTTAGAACTGCTCCTATACCAAATTAACTTAAAGCGACAAACTATGATAAACAAAATACAATGCTCAAGACTTATTAATACGAATACGATAAACAAAAGAACCTACTGCCTAATTAGAACATACTGCCTAATTATTCTTCATCAGCATCACAAGCCTAATGAGACCACCTAGCTTCGTGGACCTCAGACCACCCAGCTCCATGGACCTCAGACCACCCAGCTTCATGGACCTCCCTTACCATCTCTCTCGACTGTCTCTCTTTCTCGGCTGACACCAGACTGGTGAACAAATAGATCCTTGCTGCCGTCGTCGGGGATTATGAACCCAAACCCCTTTGGGTCACTGAACCACTCGACGTAGCCCTTCATCCTCTGCTCACTCTCCTCAACCATTTTTTTCTCACAAACCCTACCTCTCTCTCTCGTTGGTTTCTCTCTCTCGCGACAGCCAATAAACACCTTCGCAACACCGGAATACACCACAATCGCAGACGTACTGGGCGTTCAGAGGCGAGCCCAACGGTACCGGCCTCGACTGGAGTAGTCGCCGGAGAACTGCGCACGCGCCGACGCGTGGTGTCGGAAACCTAGGACCGCGGCGGTGCGTGAGGACTCTGGTGGCTGCTCCGCCTCTCCCGCCGGCGTCGCCTCCTCTTTCCGACCAACACCCACTACCCAGTCACCTCAAGGCTTTGATACCATGTTAAATAATGAACTATCTTGTATATATTTCTATATGTTCTGTGTGTCAATGTACAAGGAAGTATAGAGCTATTTATATAAGACAAGAACTAATCATAGCTATATATTTCAAACACCTAAAACTAAGGCTATTAGAGATCCTCTCAACTAACACCCTATTTCTCTAACAGAAGTATGTATTGCTTTTGAAAGTGAGAGCGTACTATAGGGATAAGGTTAACCTTAGTACCTCAAGTGGTCAATTTGACTAATATTAAAAGTTTTTTTAATAATTAGTTTGATGGAGACAACTTCACAAATATAATCATATTTATTTTCCAATATAACGGTTGGTTTTGTGTATAATTGTTTCACGTGACTACTACTTTATAATGCAAGTGTATTACGAAGTACATTTTTTTTTATTAGTGGACAAGTATTATATTTTTATAACCCAACAGGGTAGTTCAAGTGGCAAATGAGCATAACTCGGATTTGATTCTCACAAGTAACGATTCTCTTTGGGCCAGTTTCTGTGCCTCTCGAAGCGAACCGGGTGAACCTGGACTGTTAAATGGACAGAGAAAGACTTGGACCACAGTGTGGTTTACATTAAAAAAAAAAAGTATCCATTGAGGTTGAGGTTGGACTACTAATTGGTGTTCTATGTTGAGAGTAGAAGAAGAAGACATGCGCTATAATCGAACAAGAGAGGTCAAACATCAAATTTAGGTTGAAAAAGAGAAAGGTAATTTTGCATCAAAGTTATTTTTTCTTCCTAAAATTTATGGAATTGAAATACCAAGAGGGAGTATATGATTATAATTCCTTAAAAATGATGAAATTTTAATTCCGCAAAATTAAAATTCCTTATAACCAAATAAATGAATTTATTTGTCTTTAAAATTATGTGAGAATTAGATGAGAATGAAATTGTAATTCTCTTCAACCAGAAAAATACTAGAGTAACAATTTAAGCATTCACTAAATATCTAGTTTTAAATATCTAGTTGTTTTTCCATGTTGGGTAATTTATACTTTAGTGTCTTTAGTCAAGTTGTGTACTTTTCGCTTAAGATTGGCAATTCATTTTTGGAAGTTAAATGGTTGATCTTAAAAGAAGACACTTTTGAATGTCCGAAGAGGGAGAAAGGAGGCCAAAGAGAAAATTTTCATCTCTGTTACAGTATATATTTCTATATTTGAATTTCAATACAGTTCAGGGGCATGAAATTAGGGTTGGCATGCCCAAGATTTCGCGGAAATGTTCATTGTTTATTTTTTGAAGTAAGCAGCATTTTGCCCGAAATATAGGGTTTTCGCTTTGTCAGAAGAAGGTAAGTCACTGCATTTCATCTGAAATTCTTGGCGAAAGCCATAGCTTGATTCTTAGCTGTTTTTGAGCTCACGAATGCCAAAAAATATATGTTTTTTGGGGTTAATTTGGAAATTCTTCAATTATTTACTGTATTTATTTAAATGTGGGACTTAGCTGTAGAAAGTTGTCTAAAACTTAAAAATTTCTCCCTTAAGCGAGGATAGTTTCTGTATGTGTCATAAGAGTTAATGAAAGCTTGAAACTTGATTGAGGTATTAGCAATGGTGTGTTTAGTGGCATGCAGAATTACTAGTATGTTGTTGTAGTTAAGTTCACTTAGATGTTAATGACTTAACGCAATATGTTATAGTTTAACTGTTTGCTGTGAAAAAGCATCAACCTTTAAAGTATTTGGTATTTAGATGCTTATACCAAACAATAAATTTAGATGGTTAACTGTGCTTATGGATGCAAATTTTGTAAGCACACTCTTCCTATTAGTATTTCTTTGGTATTGTTGGGTATGTGGAAGAGTTATCTGAGAAGAATTTGGGCCGTACCATTTTGTTTAACAGTCAGAAGCATGGTTTATGAGACGCGATCAAGGAGTAAAGTGGGGGGTGATGAGGACAATACTTCAAAGAATAGAGTGACTGATGGAGAAGGAACATCCATTTCAGGTTCTACAGAGACTGATTGTTTAGAATTACGAAGGTCAGCTCGGAAAACCTCATCAAAACAGATTACCACAAGCCCATCAACTACACGGAAATCTGATCGTCTTCAGAACCGGACTCCACCTGTAACTCCTACCAAAGGAAAAACTGGTAAAAATGAAAAATTGAGCACTCCTAGTCCTAGTCCTTCAAGGAAGTCTGATAGAAGCAAAAGAAACCTTCTACCGAGTTCTTCATTGTTAAATGTCTCAGAGGAAGAATCCAATTCATCTGGCATGAAGAGATATCGAAAAAAAGAGAAGAGCATGAAGCAACAAACTCTGGAATCTGAAAATGTTAGCACTAGCAGTAATCAGAGCTTGTCTTCTATTGGAAAGAAAAGGAGGAGAATGAATTCCCTTAGTTATGTACTTTTGCTCAAGATGCGACGAAAAAGGGCCACACCTTCAGGTAGATGATCTATGTTTTTTGATATCCTCTAAAGCCTGTGTATGCCTTTTTCTGTTTCTTTTTTCAGGAGGAGTGTAACCTGATCTCCTTTCAGTCCATGAGAAAGCTGAAACTAGTCATCCTTAATGTTAACAACAATTCTACTTAAATCAGAAAGCTGCAGTTATAATATTGTGATGTTTTGAAAATGAAATGCCTAAAGATTGCACAGGCGGTTCCTTCTTATGCCATTTGTTTCCTGTTTGAGGAAGTACTAATGCACATGTTTTTTCCCCCTGTAGGAATTAATAAGTCAAAGAGACCCCGTAAATTTTCTGTAGCTATTGGTAGGGACACCAGGCACAGGGAGTTTGTTGATAAAGAAAACAGGGACAGTGAGTGTCATATAAAGGCCGCAGATGAATTGACAGACCATCTTGCTGCACAACTTGATGAAGGAGCCTCCAACAGTGTGCTAGAGGCTTGCCCTGATATGAAAAGTTTGAAGATCCCAAAATTTGAAGATTCTGGGTCTGCTTGGTCACCATCAGCCGGGCATGAGAAGCATTTCTTTGCTGGGTTTTGTGCTGCATGTTCAAAACAGCGAAGGTAATTTTCTTCATTTTGTTTGCAAAATAGAATGTTTTGTACTTTAGCTATTTATCATTTTTCTTTAAAGGGTTTGGTGTGTGTCATCAGTAAAAAGGCTGAAAGTGTATGATTATTGATTACGTGTTGTACTTTCGCTTGTAAGTGCAGTATGCTAAAAGATTTATTTATAATTTACAAAAAATGTTTTTAATCTGGTTCTCTCTCCCACCCCCACCCCCACCCCCCTTCACATCTTGAATGGGCAGAAAATAGAAAAAAAATAAAATTAATGGGGTTGATGTGAAATGGAAGATTGTTTTTCCTTTATTGTGTTTGGATGGTACAGTTTTATATGCTTTTCCTGGTTCTGATTGATACCTAAATATAGAGATTTAGTCATGTATTTGATTTGTAAATTGTTTTGATTTTGTATGTCAAGATTTAAAGTATGGCTTATTATTGTTTGTCTTTCTTTTAAATCTGCAGGGTGGGTCATGGTTCGCCAAAAGTTGAGCTCTGCTCATGTGTTGCAATATCCAATAGGGATTGTGATAAATTATCTAGTCCTAAGGTTGGTTTATAATGCCATCTGATATTTGCACTAAGAGAAGGGAAGAGGTTGCACAACAAAGTTTCTTAAGATCTGCAGATTGATGAGCTTTACACATACACATTTATATTTTTTGTCTGCATGAATATAGTACGAGACTTTATTAGTTCAGTGAAAGATACACTTAACTAAACACAGATACTATCAAATAAAAAAAAAAGGAGTAGCTTGTAGCATATCCAGATATAGAAGCTTTATTATGTCATAGTTGGTATAATATCTTGTGCAGTTACTATCGATAAGTGTTGGAATTGCTTAATACCCCCGTCATTGGAACCATGAAAGTCCTTAGTCAATTTGTCTAAGTTGAATTTGCTCCTTTTAGAGTTTTAGTATAATCACCAATATTTTCACCTTTTACTTGTCAATGGAGATGCCTTTTTAGTGCATTTTCATCACTATGTCTTCTTAGCCTTGCTTACATATGATGGATTGAACTAATGATTTGAAACTCTCGCAAAGAAATTGTTTGTTATATAGGCTGTCTCTATGGAGGAAAGAACTTAAGGACAGTTTAGAGCATGGTTTTTCTTTACTTTGTGTACAGTAGTCAGTAGATGTTTTATACTTATTTCCTTGACACACTCCATATTAGGATGAAATTGGTGTTGAAGATATTATTATCTCGGGATCTGCTGAAAACTTCAACAGTGGACAATCCAAAGGGGCTCCTTCAGATCATCATATGGATAGGAATGACAATGTGTGTGCTGTGTGCAAACAAGGTGGAAAGGGCCTGTGAGTAAACTTTTATGTTTCTGCATTAAGATACATAGTGGTGAATAATAACTTTGAACATTAAGAATACAAACTTTTATGTTTGTGCATTAATAATACTGGTTCTCATCACAAAATTAACTAATATCTGTTAGAAAACTAAGAGGCCCTGCAGATTTTGTTGTTTATCACACGCTAAAAATTTCAAGATCATGGTCTTAGTTGAAGTGTCATAGTTTCATAATTACACTTGTTGGAATATCAAGAGACTCCATAGCTACCTCTTAAGCCTATAAATATATGAGCTGTTGTAATCTTTCAATCAAGTTGTAAATGGTTGTTATTAAGTTAGCCATAAAATTATTTCCTCTCCTATTATTTTACTTGCTGAACGCATAGAGGTTCTACCCTACCAGTAAGTAGTGGCTCTTTGCCACCCTCTAAGCCTTCAAATTCATGATTTCTTAACAAATTGCTTGTTTTCTCAATTGGAAACCAGGATGAAATATTGCTATCCTTTAATCAAATTAGGTACTACAAACATGAAGTCATTTGAAATTCATTTGAGATTTGGGCCATTTTCGCTCTCTTTTCCTACGTTTGCATTTGTTGTTGTTGTTCTTATTTATTTATTTGTTATCATTTTGTTTACTAGTGTTCTTACATACTCTTCAGACTATGCAATGGAAAGGATTGCAAGAGATGCTCCCATCCCCCTTCTTTAGGTACTCCTGTACATGATCTTCCATCAGGAGTCTGGCATTGTCTCTGGTGTCTGAAGAAAAAGATTGGATCTGGTGTCCACTCAGTGACACAAGGAGTAGAGTCAATTTGGGATGCTAGAGAAGTGGATGTATCAGGTGTGAAAGATTTGATCGACTAGCATTCCTTATGTACATTTAATTTGAAGTCAGCAGTTATGACAACTCTCATTACTTTTTCTTTTCTTTTATTTTAGTGTAATCTATTGCTTTGTTCCTGAATTTTTATTACTTCTGCCTTCATATCAGGAACACATAAGCAGAAGCAGTATCTTGTAAAGTACACAGGTCTTGCACATGTTCACAACCAGTGGGTATCAGAAGCACAGTTGCTTCATGAAGCACCATCTCTTGTTGCAAACTTTAATGATAATAATCAGGTCAAGTTATTGTTTGCACATTGGAATCTATGCCTTAGTTGATTGGATAACATGTTTTCTGAAATTCTAGTTGGTGCTTTTAATCTTGAATTGTTTGAAAACCTAAAAAACAGCATTTGTCTCAACATTCAGGTTATTAGCTGGAACTCTGAGTGGACAGTGCCACATCGTTTGTTGAAGAAAAGGTTATTATCTTTCTCTGAACTGCAAGGTGATTGTCATAATTTTGATGCTGGTGATAATTCAGAATGTCAATACGAATGGCTTGTTAAGTGGCGTGGTCTTGATTATGAGAATGCCACATGGGAATTGGAGAATGCTAATTTTCTATGCTCACCTCACGGACAAAGCCTTGTTAAGGAGTATGAGATACGGCAGGAAAAAGCAAAACAAGTAATCAACAAGGTGCTAGTAGGATCATTATATTATCAAATAATTATCATCCTTGAATTTTTTTCCCCAGTAATTAAAAACTGCATGTTGATTATTAATCAATTGATACAGTTTAGATAGAGTTTCATCCATGTTTAAAAGTAAGCATTTTTGCTTGAAATGGTAGATCAAAGCTGAAATGCTGAATAGTGCACATTCGTCCTTTCTTTGGCTTTTTGTTGGAAGAATAAGTAAATCTATTAACTTAAGGCTTCAAACTCAATGTTTTTGGTGACTTTGATAAGTTTGGTGTCAAGTACACTTGTCTATCTGGTTATTGGATGCAGATGTTTCACAAATCACAACCAGCATAAATTGAATCATAGTCTCACACTCTTCTTTAGAATGGCTGTAAACATACTGATGCATATTATAGAATGAGTGACTGGTACATAGAGGGCTGAACTTTTCTGTAGTTTTACTTGGGATTTATGTACCCATTTTTGTTGTTGAAAAATAGTAGAAAATAGAGAGGCATGCTTTGGTGTTGAAAGAAATGATACTGACTTGTGAATGAGAATTAACCCTTTTTTCATTTAATTGGTTTTGATTTCATTTTAATATTGTTTGTATTTCTTTGCACATACCTGCAGAATAATAAGCAATCTCTTGTCGAACTTTCAAAGAATTGGGCAGGAAGTTCACTTGTAACTGATATTGATATACTAAATTCCATAAACAAACTACAAGATTGTTGGTGGAAATCACAGAATGCTGCTTTTTATGATGATCAGGTTGGTTGAATGCATACATTGTTTCTGTTATGTATATAAGTAATTCTGTATTGGAATCTAATATTCGGCAATTTTGTACAAAGCATAAGGGGGCTGTATGGGACATGATTGTGTAATTTAAATCTTTTATTTCAAATGTCATACAATTAGAGGAACTTATAGCAATAGCTTTAATCTGTGATTCTATAACTTAATGGAATTTTGTTGGCAAGTTGGCTGTTTAATTTGGATTATTTTCTTGCCTGAATTTTATCTTCATTTTTCCTGATCCTTCCTGGTAATTGGAATGTTTTATGTCAAAGTGAAGTGCTTCTTGAACATTTGAATGTATCTGTTATCAATTGGAAATAGATGTAGTTTTGGTTTAATTTGTTATCACATGGCATACATGAAATCACCTATTTTAATTAGACATTTGAAGCCTTTTGGATTCTTATTATGAATTCATTTTTGAATAAGAGTTCTTTGATATGAAATGCCCCACAAAGCTATGTATATAGTAATATAGATGCAGGTTTGGTTTAATGATATTACCTGTAATTGGATATTTTAATCCTTTTAAATGTTTTTATGGAGATTAATGCCATATTGATTCTAGGGCAGCTTCTTGTATTATTTCCCTTGCTTCCTTTCATCAACTCAAATACTATTTTTACTCTTATGGTTAATAGCACTTTTGGTCCCATCTTAGACATCAGAAGTCAGCAACATGTCCCCCCACCCCCATTTCCGTCCATCTCAATACATCCTTTAATTGCTCTAGCTCTATCTGAAAACCTTTTGCACACACTATCATATCCTTCTCAAGTACAACATCAATGTCACTACATTCCTCATGGCATTCAGTAATCACCTCCACAAGTTTTGTGATAAAGTGACTTCTGCTGTTTCATAGTTGCTTGCTAATTCTCTCTGTAATCTATTAGCTCCGGAATGGTGCCATTTTTGATAGACCCTTAAATGAAAAATTGTTATCTTATATAATTTGCAGGAACAAATAGTGAAGATAATTTTGTTTATCTTATCTCTGTCAACGGTCTGCTGGCCTGTCCTTATCATCACAGCTTCCCATGCTATTTCTAAGTGGGAAGCTGAATTCATGAAATGGGCCCAATCTCTGGATTGTGTAGTTTACCATGGTAGCAGGGAATCCAGAAAGAGTATTGAGACATCGGAGTTTTATAGCCAAGGTGGATGCATAATGCTTCAAGTTCTTTTAACCTCTCTTGAAACTGTTGTTGAGGTACATCTTAATAGTTTGATATTTTTACCTTTTCTTTTAATATTAGCACTTCCAAACACATCTTGGTTAACAAATTTGTAGTGACTACTGACTAGCGAGTGAAAAGAACGTTGGTAATTCTGGTTTACATTACCTCATTGAATATTACAGTATCTGCAGCATGTGGTCATGTTCTTCTGACATATCTTTAAATTTTCTGCAGGATATACATGTATTAAATAGCTTGAGTTGGGAGGTGGTTGTTATTGATCAGTGTCAACACTCTAACGTATCAACTCACATAGAGAAAATTAAGACACTTGCTGGGCTAAAGGTGCTTCTCTTCAATGGTCCAATTAAGGTATCTTCTGTATATTACACTTTTTTTTAATAAATAATTTGTGTTTACTGTTTAGACTTTCTCCTCATTGCTTACTAATTTTCACAGCATACTGCATCGGAGTACTCGAACTTACTGTCACTTGTTGATTCTGATGGTGATTTGGATAAAGTTGATCTCTCGAAATCTCACTCAAATGATACTCTTGGACAATTGAAAGAGAGGTTCCCATGGTTTAGTTCATGCAGCAGCAAATGGACATCCAAGTTTCTTGAGTATTGGCTTCCTGTTCAAATTTCTGAACTGCAGCTTGAACTGTACTGTGATACACTACTCTCGAACATCAATGCTCTATGCTCTTACTCAAAAAGTGATCCTGTCGGAGCCCTCAATGATATTTTTCTTAATGTTCGAAAGGTCTGGATCTTATTTTTCAGCGCCACCCCCCCCCCCCCCCCCCCCCCCAAAGCCCCACTGCATGAATGCACCTTTTATATTCTGATATCATTTTCAGATTTTTTTCATGGATGTTTGAAAATGTGTACATATCCTTTCATAATTGTAACTTATACATGCAGCATAACTGTTACATTACGTAGTGAACTTTTTTACAGGATGTTTGGTTGAAGAATAGGCTAGGAATAGAATGGAATTATTTGGAATTGGCTTATTACGATGCTTGGTTCGTTGTCTATTACATGGGATGAGGAGGGAATAGCCATTTTGGATCACCTCATAGTATTGGCTATACTGCCCTTCTCAGAGATAGAAAATATTTCAATAATACTAAAATACCCCCATTTCTAAACTCTATTCTATTTATAATATATATTTAAGTATTGTTGAAATATTGTCTATTCCTTTTCCATTTCTGAAACCAACCAAATTATGAAATATTATCTTTTGTGTATTCTTTTTGAACCAAATAATGGAATGGTTTTCCTATTTTATTCTTTGTCATACAATTTTAATATTTTATTTTCAACATGTTTCATTCATGGAATAGGCCATGAATGAAATGAAATTTCTTGGAATGGACTTGTTTCAACGTTTTTTTTTTTTTTTTTTTTTTTTTAAATAATACTTTTTTTTTTTCCCCTCATAATGAGCTATTCCCTCTGCAATAGGAATAACCATTCTGGGAGTTCTGGTATTAACTATTTTTTATTTCTCAAGAATATCTAAGTTTTCATAATATCAAAAATGTCCTAGGAATAGCTAATTTTTCATAACATAAAAAATGCCATTGGAATAGTTCATTTTTCTCAAAACCAAAAATGTCCTTTGGTATAGACATATTATTCTGAGTATTTTTGTCATCTAACTATTATTTCTTTTCCATCCCTTAAACCAATAATTGACCTATACTCAGTACTATTTTTTGTGAACCAAACAATAGAATATTATTATTATTTTTATTCCTCCTTATTCCATTCCTTTTGAAATTTTATCCTTTAAAAAAAAGAATTCCGCAAACCAAATGTGCAGTTATGATATTATGTTCCTATTCCTTTTATTTTCATTTTGTGAATCAAATGGGTAGTTAGTGTTTCAGTGTATGGATGGTGGTGAGCAAACCAATAATTTTGAAAATAGCAAAAGCAAATATTCTAGAGTAATTTATTTTAGTTGTTGCCATATTGGAGTTGAGCTCCTTCTCATGGGCTTGTTAAAAAACAAAACAAAAACTGTTGAAGTTTAGACCACCTAATGCTTGCAAAAGAAACTCCAACCTTCCAACCACATACCCCTTTGGCATTAGGACCCGAATTACAGTGTTGAATTAGTTTTCCCCTTGCCTTGAAACAATTTATCAAAAAAAGTGGCACAATAACTGTGGCAATGACTCTTATGCAGATTGATGGTGTTTTTACATTTGGTGCTATTGATGTTACCAGCATTCTATGTTCATCATCCATGTGATTTGATTCTTTTGTTGCAACTGCTGGGTACCATTAGTTTCTGAAGGATTTTCTTTTTCAGTGTTGTGATCATCCTTACACTATTTGGGATCCATCCTTGAATCCCTTCAGCAAGGGGCTTTCTCAGCCTGAGATCTTGGATATTGGAATAAAAGCAAGTGGGAAATTGCAGCTTCTTGACAAGATGCTATCTGAGATGAAATGCCGGCAGCTAAGAACAATTGTCCTTTTTCAGGTATAAATTTATATTGTTTTGCCTGTAGACCAAATATTGATCTTTGGTAATTTTACATGCGAGATCCTTTTATGGACCCCAGCTCCACTTTTCTGCAGGAAGCAGTAGTATCCTTTATATTGGGGCTTAAATGAACCGTATTTGTTCAGAAGTCTAAACCAAAATAGAAGTATAGTACCTTAAGTTATTATTTCAGAAAAGCTTCAAAAGGGAAAGTAATATTGTCAAGGTGGAATGACAGGGCTATAAAGAAGTTCTGCTAGATAAAGAACTTGTTCAAGCTTTATTTCAGGAAAATATTTGTTTATATTCTGGAAAAAAATTCTGTTTAAGTAGAAGTTGCTAATAACATAAATGAGAAAAGAATGTTTGTGCCCTATATAATAGGACAAGCCTCTCAGGCTATGAAATGTAGGTAATCTTGCAGGAGAATTATGGTCTGGTGCCGCAGTTCGTATGAAAGAAACCCCATAAAAGCTATAAGACCTCAGGCTTACTTGAAAATTTGTTACTCCTTACCCCCAAATTTTCCAATATGCCTACCTTTTCAGAACAATCAAGTTTCATGTGCTTGTCTTGAGATATAGTATCTTGCACATACTATTATGGATGGGCAAGGTCATATTAGGATTTCTTCTTCTTCTTTTTTATTTTTTATTATTTTTAAATAAATGTAAAAACATATGCATACCTGATGGATACTTCACTAGTATTTGTACAAACATTTTGTTACTCATTTTGAATTCGTGTAAATTTATATTAAGTTACTGGGTGAGCACCTGTGTGAGTAGGTTGTTCTAAGGCTGAATTGCTGCTGCAGGGTTCATTTTAGACTTTAGTGATGCAAAATATGTCAAATGTTTTGTTTATACGGAGTGATTTTCTTAATATATGTACCCAAAGCATGAAGGGTTTATAACTCGAAGGATGCTTGAGACAGAGAAAAGTGGAATAAGAGAGAAATCAATTAGAAAAGTGGAGTGAGAGAGAACAAGTTTAGGAATCTGTCTAGAATTCCTTTTGAAGCTCACCATGGACCAGAGGTGGGCCACTAATGCCCATCTCTAGGCTTACCTACACCCCTAACCTGAATATGAATTATGAAATAGTGATAACCGCTGTTTAGGTATCTTCCTTCGCCTGTGGAAGGGGTTTGGGCGGGGGGAGGGGGACTGTCATCGAGCATAAAAAAGTCAGGAATTACAGCATAAGAATCTGATTCAGAGGAGTTTGGGATGGAATGGAATTCATTTATTTATGGATTTATTATTATTGTTAATGTTTTTGTGTCATTGTGTGAATGGTTGAAGAGTCTGTCTATGAATGAGCCCTGATTTAGTCAATTTGGCTAGTAAATAGAAATTCAGTGTTTGAACGAGGGTATCCACCTTATAGTTGGAATGCATGTGCGGCTACACTAGTTGTTTAGGATTAACTCTATCCAATCTATTTCTGATAGCTTCTGAACTTGTATGGGCAGTAACCATTTAGTCAACTATAGATTTTAAACGTGCACCAAATGAATTTGGGCATGTTTAGAATTGTATCAGGATATGCATGTTTATAATTATTGTTTGCTTTGTCTGATCTTGTTTATTTATTCTTAATGTATTTTGGCAGTCCTTTGTTGGCACCACGCCTTCAATTGGTGACATATTGGATGATTTTTTGCGTCAAAGATTTGGTGAAAATTCTTATGAGCGTATTGATGCATTTCTGATACGGTCCAAGAAGGAATCTGCTCTTAACAGGTTCAACAAGTTGGAAAATGGGCGATTTGTATTTTTATTAGAAAACCGTGCGTGTAAAGCAACCCTTAAACTGTCATCAGTGGATAATGTTATCATATATAGCAGTGATACTAATCCATGGAATGACTTGAGACTTCTAGAAAAAATATCATTTGATTCAGACTCTAAACCAATCAAAGTTTTCCGGTTATATTCAAGTTTTACAGTGGAGGAACAAGCACTTGTGATTGCAAAGCAAGAACCAGATCACTTACATAGTCCAAACCGGAACCTGAATAACACTCTCATGTGGGGTGCATCAGATTTGCTCAGTAGATTGGATGGGTACTATGCTGGAGACAGCCAGGCATCAGCTATGCATACATCAACTGGGCAGTTGCTTTTTAGTGATGTCATAAGGGAATTCTCCACCATAATTTCTGAAAGCTCTGAAAATGCTGGCATGCAAAATTCTGTTATTTCAAAAGTTCTACATAGTTCTTCACGTTGCACTACAAATCTTTCACTATTTGGTGAGCAGAAAATTAAGTGTACAGGTGGAGAAGCACCTTGTGTCTTTTGGAAAAATCTGTTGGGGGGAAGAAATCCTCAGTGGAGACATATAAGCTGTCCAAGTCCAAGTCCAAGGAGCAGAAAGAGAGTCCAATTCTTTGATGGATCATCACCAGAGATTGGAAATAACGTAGCGAAGAAATCTAGGAAGATGAACAGTGGTTTTGATGAAGGAGGTCAACGTTCTGCTTCAAAGGAAGGTATGTCATTCTTATGCTGGTTGTCCTCTTACTGATCTTGTTGCAAAGGAAATCCATTTTCCTAGATGAATGAGCTATTGCTTAAATGGTTCTGATGTTAGTGCAGGGTCTTCTACAATTAGAGCTTCTAATGAGTCATTGCCAACATCTACTACTTGTGAAAATGAGGTTGATTTGGTTGAGCATGCAGAAAGAAATATAATATCTGATGAGCAGTGTAGTCTTCATATCTATCTGAAGGCAGAGATGGCAAAAATTTTTAAAGTGCTAAAACTTTCGGTACCTCTCTTGACTTTCCCTTGTTATAACTGTTAGTAGGATGCCTACATCGTCACCTACTAATATCACTGACATGTTTTCCTTTCTTTCAAGTGTCGCATATTTTATAGTTTGCACCACTGAGGGATTTAATATTTCCATGTTAGATTTGGAAAACAAAGTTCAGTTTTAGAAAACTTTATTTATGCATAGCTGTAGCTCAACAGTTTAAGGCAATTGCTTATGAATTGAGGCTTGATAGTATAAGCATAAGTGCATAACTAGCCAGAGCCATTTAATAGTTCATTTTTGTTTGGCTTGTTGAACCTTAGATCTTTGTTTTTAATAAGTAAATATGCCATTTATTCGATCACCCACAATACAATGTCAAAGACCAAGATACAAGCTCTCTACATCAAAAAGAGAACAAAAACTATGCAAATTTCAGCCTATCTATAAAATCTACTGAAGATAGAGCATTGTTAGGCAATTCCCCTTCTGACCAAAAGGTAAGGGCAGACTCGAAGGTCTTGGAATTTATCCAAAAACATCTGTTGGCATTCAGAGCAGTGTTATTTTCTTTTGTTCCAAACCAGCAAAATAAACATGAAGGTTGAAGGAGATGGAATCCATTCTTTGTTTCTCTTTCGTTTCCACTAGAGATTCCAACCTTTCAGAACATTAAACAGAGTGGGCATGGGATCTTTTAATGTCTATTAATTATGTTTTTCTTTTCCTATATGCTAACAAGAAGTACTTTGGCAAAGTGAATGCCATGTTGTCCAATATGGAACCCTGTTTTGTTAGAGGATCAAAAGACATCTTTGTGATAGAGGATTTTGGTTCATTACCATGCTGGTCAAACTAAATAAACATGCAAAGCGGAATTGGTCTGGGTATTTCGTTGTACTCAAGGGTTCAGATCTTTATGTGTTCATTGCATCATCTGTAGGTGCTTTGAAAAGAAAGAAACTGATGATGCTTCAAGGGTATTTCTGTTCCAATTAATAGCTTAAAATATCTTCTGCCTATAACCCTTGCTTTCTGGTGCGTAGATAAGCCTGTAAATGATGCTGATGATTTCATGAACTTTTAAAGCACTTCTCAGTGATTTCCTTTTTTGTACTTATTTTAATACTTGTTTGTATCGTGTATGCACCTCATAGTTGCATTTATTATGAATAAGATCTTATAAAATAGGATTTTTATGTGTGCATTTTAGTTACTAATCTGTTTATATGACTTCACATGCAGGAAGATGTCAAAAAAATGGCTGGAAGTTTCCTAGAATATGTCATGGAGAACCATCGCATTAGTAGGGAACCAGTCGGCATATTCCAGGCTTTCCAAATTTCTCTGGTAATCAAATGACCAATGTGTCCTAGGATATTTCAACTTACAAATGTTATGTGTTTGTATATATCTTTGAGATGTGATCTCTCACTCCTACATGCTGGAAGTACTTATAAATTCTGACTTTGTGCTTAGCTTTGAATATATTTCAGTTGTAGTCGTTCTAATTTGATAAATGTTATGTTTTATGGTTTCTCAGTGCTGGACGGCAGCTTCATTCTTGAAGCAAAAAGTCGACAAGGAGGAGATGCTCGTATTAACAAAAGAGCATCTAAACTTCGAATGTACTAAAGATGAAGCGACTACTGTTTATCTGAAGTTGCGGGAATTAAAGAAAAATTTTTCGCAACACATGAAGAGAAACAAAAGCACCTCAAATTCATTAGAGCTTTCTGAAGCAGGTAAGAGTGGTGACACTTGCAAGGCTCCAGTTCAACCACCTTTGGAAGAACATACTGTTGATGAGGTCTTGTCAGTTGAACATGCTACGGAAGTTTCAATGGGGTGCGATCATCCTCCAGAAGTACATGATGATGCTCCTGATGTAGCTGCAGGGTGCGAGTATACTGCAGAAGCAAATACTATAGCTGATGGATCTGCCAAAGAAAATTTTACACCTATAAATAGAACTGATTTGACAAGTAGCGCAGGGAACGAGAAAGAGGTCACTAGTAACTCTGGTGATGGAAACCAGACATTACAAGAAGTTACTTCTTCAGATGATGGTGGTTTGCTACCTCAAAACCAAGTATGTATCCTTTTGTCTTCCATAAAATGTTTTTGGTAAACATCTTCTTACATTGTTATTATTCATTACCCCATTTGCATTGATCTGAACTACCTAGTTCTTGAAAGCAATTTATGATGTCTCAAATAAAACGCTCGCTGTTTCTGTGTACCTATGAATGTGTTGACAAATAATATTAACCTTTGAATCTTTTGGTGCTTTGCAAAAAAAATATCTTCTTATGATCTACAAAAACCTATGTGCCTTGCAATTGTGAATATGCTATCTGGCTCTTGTGTTTTGTTTAGACATTTACACAACAAAGTCTAGGAAGTGGGAGTTGATCTTTGATTGGTGACTAACCGGTTTGTAATTTCTAATGAATCAGTGTAATGGGACACAAGTATCAGAAAGCCAGATTACATCACCAACCGAAGCTGGACTTTCCGAACCCATTAATGCTGGACATAGAATGTCTGATTGTGAATCCGTATTGGCTGAAAATATTGGAAACCAACCAGCTTCTGATGCTAGTGGTCGCTCTCCGCCTGGTGAAGTTGCAGACATGACCTGTAACCAGGACAGTAGTTTACAAACCTCCGGACCTTCTTCCCAGTTGGTTGAGACTGGGACAGCAATACAACCTTCACCTGATGCTGATTTGCAAGGTGTGCTAAGTTTGGAACTGCATTTTTCAATTTATGCCCATTGTATGGACACGATTGTCCTGATTTATGAGCAGGTCGAGTTGATTGCCAGCCCAGGGGTGAACTACTCTCCGTTTCTCAAATTACTGTGATGGAACCGCCTAACGTGGCCTCTATTCAGAGAGGCCTAACAACATATCAGTGTGTCCACTTGATGTCTTATTGGAATTCGCCTTTTCCTTTGCATGCAGATCCTCTTTACAATGAATTTGATAGGATGCGTAGAGAAATGGAGTATGCTGCCAAGAGCCATGAAGATCTGGTAACCTTCAAATTTCGTCCATTGCTTACTCTGTTTCATTTTTTATTACCTGTGATTTATGCTTTTTTTTTCTGTCTTTAAACAGAAATCGCTGCTTAAATCTGATTGCGAAAAAGAAATAGAGGAAATGATTGCAGAAATTCGTAACAAATACAATGCCAGACTTCAGGAGGCCGACACAAGATATTCTCTGAGAAAGAATGAACTGGGTGGGAATCTGAAGAAAGTTCTTTTGAACAAGCTATTGGCTGATACTTTCAGATCTAAATGCAATGATATCAAACCTTCAAAGCTTCCAGGTATGCAGCAAGGTGTGATGTTTCTAATTGTTGTAAATGCTGCTTATGGCTTTGGGTAAATTCCACTTTACCCCCTAACTACATCCTCGGGGACACTTTACCCTCTTCAAGTATTTTTAGTTACACGTTTCTCTCGACCGGGGGATGGACATATCTATATTATAAGTAGCGATTCATTATCGTTGATCTCAAATAACTCCCACCAAAATAGTAAGGAAAAAGGGTCAAATAGACTCCTGAACTTTATACGAGAAGTCAATTATATATTGCATAAATGGTTTATTAGGAGTATGCTTTACAGAAGGCTGCTGAAATGAATGATTTCTTGTGTGTATTTTTTTCATTCCACTGCAGCTGTGCCTACCAGTTATATACAACATCTACGTCAACCATCAACACAGCCTACATCGCGATCTGCCTCTCTCATAGGCTCGTCTCCAACTAGCAGGCAAACTTCAGCACCCGCTTGTATGAGACCACCAATTGCTACACCTTCTGCTGGTGAGCAAACTTCTACGAGGCTGCCATCTGTTGCTTTATCTTCCAGTGGACAAGTAGCGGGCCGGCAAACTTCAGCACCAGCTTGTACGAGACCTTGGATTGCTTCACCTTCTGCTGGCGAGCAAACTTCTACGAGGCCACCATCTGTTGCTTTATCTTCCAGTGGACAAGTAGTGGGCCGGCAAACTTCAGCACCCCCAGCTTGTACGAGACCTTGGATTGCTTCACCTTCTGCTGGCGAGCAAACTTCAGACCAAACTTGTACGAGACTGCCATCTGATTCTTTGTCGTCTTCCAGTGGACAACAAGTAGCTGGCCAGCAGACTTCTGCCCCATCAAAGCCCTCTCCCGTGGTTGGTGAATCTCCGAGAAGGCCACCATCGATTTCTTTGGTTCCAGCTGGCATGCAAACTCCATCACCGGTGAGGATGAGATCGCCATCAATTGGTTTGTCTTCTGGGGGACAAACTGTAGTTGGGCAGCATACTCCTGCATCATCAAGACCTCCTTCCGTGGTTGGTAAATCTCCAAGGATTCCTAACAGGCCCCCAGGCCCACCAGTTATCAGTTCCATCACCCCTTCCTCTGGTAATCCTCGACTAGGGTGCGAGATTCGTGCCCCAGCACCCCACCTTCAATCTTTCAGGCCTTCTATGTCTGCATCTACAGCCGGTCCCTCGCCCATCCTGAGTGGTAGACCTAACTTGTCTTCATATTCATCCTCACTCAACCATGTTCCAATTCGACCCGGAGTAATGTCTTCTCAAAACCCACAACACAAGGAGCACCCACTCTCTTTGCAACAACCATTACTTGCGAGTATCTCTGACTCTCTATCTGCACTGGAGCTGCACACAAACCTTGATAATCAACCTAATCCAAACCGGCCAAGGCAGAGTGGTTGGCCAAGTCTTAGCTCACCTGCTAACATGTCTTCTTCATCTTCACCCTCACTAAAGCACTTTAAAACCGTACCATTTGTGTTAGACTCTTCTCAACTTTTACAAAAGATGGACCACCCTCAGAATCAGCCTTCTGAACCCGATAACAGACCATTACCTGCTGTCAACATGTTACGTCTTTCTGCAACAGAGTTGCTCAGAAATCTTGACAACCAAGCTAGCGCAACCCAGCCAAAGCAGAGCGGTGGACCAGGTAATTCCATTGACGCTAACTCTTCTTCATCTTCACCCTCACCCTCGCTCAACCATGTCCTGAGTCAACAACCATCAGTGTTGGACAGTTCTAAACTTTCACAAGACAAGGAACAGCCACAGCCACACCCATTAGGTGCAAATGACTTCAACCCTCAAAACCAGCCTGCTGTTAATATTCTGCCATTTTCTGCCCTTGAGTTGCTCAGGAATGTTGATAACCAAGCTACTGCTAGTGCAAACCAGCCTAATGATTGAACTGTGTATTAGTTATTGGCTTACTTGTTATCATTAACAATACCGGAGCTGTATTTCCTCCTCAAATCCTTTGTTTTTACTGGCTAAATGGAGATTGTAACTTATTTGATTTTCTGGATAAGAATTGTCTTTCTATGATTTTTTGGTTTGTTTATCGAAATGATAACCGATAAGAGCATCCCTAATAGGGGTGTTTATCAAGTCGGTTTTTGTAGTTAAAAAAGAAAAAGAAAAATGCAGCACGCTCATGGAGCGCGTGAAAAATACACTTGTCTCGTACGTAGCATGCCCATCAGGCATGTCAGAGTGGTCACCAACTCCTTTCGACTATGATTCACATAATAAGGTGAACCATTGAAATGTTCATTTTTTGTATATTGAAATGTTCATTTTTTTGTATATTGAAAGTTCATTTTTAGGTAGTATATTAAAAATGAATGACCAATTCCAATACATTAAAAATGAACCTTGTCAAGAATTTACCTTTCAATGTGGATCATGATCCAAAATATAACAAATTAACAATTGATATCTCCCTCCCTTTGATTGTTGCTTGTTCAACAACATTCATTTTTTTAAAAAAATAATTGGCAAGTCTTTTTTATTTTGTATTAAATTTTAATGATATATTATTTAAATTCAAACTTTATACTTTTTAATTAAATTTATGACATTTTTTTTTCGTTTGATGGTTTTAATTAAATTATAAATTCTAATAGTCATGTATAAAGAATGATAATAAATTACCAAATAATAGTTGATGTTGAGTGGATAGACCATACAAAAAAAAATTAGGTACCATTGGAAAGAAAATATTTTAAAGATAGAGATATTGATGTGGAATGAATGGACCCACAAAGAATTATGAAAAATCACCAACCATGGGAGATTAGGAGATGAGAGATGCTCTAATCTCAATATCTATTTATACAATTCATAATTACAAGTCTAAAATTAATTACTCCGTACTATATTCATTCCATTTGATGTATTTGATTTGGTTAAAAGAGTTACTCAAACTACTCACAAGAGTCACAACTAAAGTTCTACCAAATTTTTTTTTAATAAAAATCAAAACAAAAAACTATAAGAAAATGTTAGGTAATGTGAGTAAATAAACATTAGCTTGATTATTGATTAGTGAACATGATTGGTAAAATTAGTTAGGAAAAAAGTGTTAAATAAGACCCTAAGTCAATAAAATAGTGTAATTAAGCCCTTCAAGTGAAAGAAAAAAAAAAATCAATTTAAGTCCATTAAACTAATAAAATTGTTCAATTAAGCCCTTATATAATCTGTTTAGCGAGTTAGTGTTAACGTGGTTGACATGTAGATAATGTGTCTGACATGTAGATAATGTGCCTGACATGTAGGTTGACACATAGGTTTCTAATGTTGACGAGGATCCTGTGTACAATTTGTTTTGAAAAAATTCGGAGTACTTGAGTGGTACTTACTTTTTTGAATTGTACCCATCTTGTTTGATTAAAAAAAAAAGTAAAAATTAATTATTTTAAAATTATAGCTACTAGTTGTGAAAGAATACAACCGGTGGCTGTCTCCATTCACGGACAATAATGGCAGTCCAATGACAACCATGACTGTCTATTAAAGATAACAATGACTGGTCATAGAAAAACGAGTCCGGACGGTCAATCCCTTTTTAATACGGTTTGTAAACATATTATGTGTATGCAGTTAATATATTTTGCACATGCAGTTAACAGTTTATATGTCTGTAGTTACTATTTTATGTGTCTGTAGTTAACATGTTATGTACCTTCAATTTATTTACATGTACATAAACAATTAACTGTAGATACAAAATATGTCAGACATAATCTGAAGGTTATTTTGGACCAATGTCCACAATGCATGGTAGATCTTGGTCCATAGTATAATTTGCCATATTTTATACGGGCTATAGGGGATGAGTTGAGAATTGGACGGGTCAACATCTGTGATGGACAACCCGTTCAAATACAGGTTAAACATGCTCGTTTGGACCTCGGACAGCCATGGTTGTCCACATCAGAGATAGTCATTGGTAGCTGTACACTTGGATTTATTTTTTTTTAAATAAAAATTATAAAGAAATAATTATTTATATAGGCTTAAGGCTCTATTTAGCACGCCTAGCTGAAAAGCTAGTAGCTAATAAGCTAACTAATTGAAATTAAAGTGTTTGGTAAAATTAATGGTTAAATTAGCTGATAAATGTAAAAATATATACATAAAAGGATAATCTAAGATATTAGAATTTTGATTAATGATGGATAAATGATGTTATTTTTATAAATTAATAAAGATAAAAAAAAATAGTTAAATAGCCAAGAGCTTTTTTGAAACGCTACTTTCATAGCGTTTCAAAATAAGCTATTATTTTAAACTCCCTATGTTTTACCAAATAAAGCTTAGAGCATCCATATCGGTGGTTAATTTTACACAAATTTTTTAGGTGCCACTAAGAGAGAGAGTAAAGAGAGAAGAAGGGAAAAGAAAAAAAAAACAAAAGAAAAAACAAAAGGGAATCTGACACAACGGGAATAAAGAAAAAATAAAGCATTTGAGCAGACTCGCCAACGGGCGCGTGGGGCGCATGCCTTAGCGAAACGCGAGACAATAGGCTTTCCTTTCTCAATAAGCGGGCCCCATAAAAATACCTCTCTTGCAGGAATAAAATGCTACAAAAAATCACCTCCCACATCAATAAAAAACCACCCCTTGTTTTTTGCATTGTACCAAAAACCTCAAAAAATCTACTAGTGTATATGTTCTTATAAACTCTAAAATAAGTTCTACCAAACAGAGCTTTTATAATTAGATCCACATAAACATCACTTGTCTGCCACACCAATAGTAACATACTGAATAAGTCATTTTGGATCTAATTGAACATTTTACCAACTTATGGGATTTATTTAACACTTTTTATAATTACATATAAAACTTTAATCAAATTCATTGCTACCACTAAATAAATTAACTATATTCACGAAACGAATATATCCAAACAATGCAATGAAAATACCATAAACTTAACTAGCTTAGTTAGTGTGAGTGATGGTGCATTATTGTCTTTTAAGAGAAATCGAGAGTTCAAATCCCCTCTCGTTTGAAAAAGTCAATTTGACCAGTACTTTGCACCTTAATTGGGCCGACCCAGACTCTTCCAGTCCATGGCGGATTTAAATGCATTACTGAAGGCCGGCCCGGACTCTTCCAGTCCATGGCGGATTTAAATGCATTACTGAATTAGGTGGCAATTTATATCCTACACCACGGCGCGTGTTGCACTATGCACCCAGATGCAAAACGACGTCGTTTTAATTATTTTTTTTTTTTTTTGAAATTTCTCGCCCCAGTGAATGGCAGTAGTTTTTTCTTTAAAAAAAAACCCGCTGTTCAATAATGTACATAATGTTATACTAGAATACACATAATGTTATACACGAATGTACATAATTATATAACAAAATATACATACTCTTTTTAAAAGATAATACACATAATCTAACATAATACATAATAAACATAAACTTTTAACATAATACACATCAACTCTTAACATAATACACACAAATTTTCTGATTCGGATGTACATAATTGTATAAAAAGAATGTACATAATTGTATAAAAAATACACATAACTGTATGAACCAATACACATAACATTGTGAACAAATACACATAACGTTGTGAACAAATACACATAATCTCAGCAACTTCCTACCGCGCCTCCCAACACTACCCCAAAACGACGTCGTTTTGGGAGGCGCGCGGCGCACAGTGCTATGTGCGCCGTGGTGTAGGATATAATGATTGGAATTAGGTTAGGTCTTATTGCTGGACTGAGTTGTTAAGCATCTCAACTACCAACGCTTGTTACCATAACATACTTTTTAATTTCTTTTAATGATAATTTTAATTAGGTTTTGTTTAGAATTTTTGTAATATTGATAATTTTAAAAGTTTACTTTCAAACTTGTTTCACATTGAGTTTTAAATTTTTTAATTTTTTTACGAAAAATAAAAATAAAAATTGTACCATTTAAACAAATAAAATAATTGTATAATTAAAATCTAGAGTTAATTTCAGAAATGGTCCATTAACTATTGACATTTATCAATTTTTATTCTTTGACTTTCAATTGGAACATAAATGGTCCATTGACTATTAATCTTTATCAATTTTCGTCATCGACTTTCAATATGACCATAAACGGTCCATTGACTATTGATTTTGTTCCAAATTTGGTCATTCAGTTAAATATCCATTTAGTAAGTATTAAATTTAAGAATAATAATGCAAAAATTAGCTTGTTGTTGATGTGGACAAATTGAATTCATAAATTTAATACATCGAGTTCATCATTGCAAAAACTAAATTTTTTACATTATTATCCTTAAATTTAATGTTTATTAAAATGATATTTAACCAGAAGACCAAATTTGGAATAAAATCAATAGTCATTAGTCAAGGAACCACTTATGGTTAAATTGAAAGTCGAGAACGAAAATTAGTAAATTTCAATAGTCAATAGACCATTTATGATCCAATTGAAAATCGAAGAATAAAATTGGTAAATAACAATAGTCAAGGGACCATTCCTGGAATTAACTCTTAAAATCTATGTAAACATCAAGATGCTACCTATGAGTACTACATCAGCAGTAATATGTTGCATAGGTAATAATATGACCTAATAGTATTCAAAAAAAAAAAGTATGACCTAATAACACTATTTTGTCGATTTAGAGAGTCTTATTTGGAGTTTTTTTTTTCTTTCTTTTTCAATTAGAAGATATAATTGCACTATTTGTTAGAGTTAAGGGGTCAATTCAACACTTTTGTCTTCTTTTTATGATATAATAAGAGAAACAAACTAATAGCGTAAATTGGACCGGGGGTCTCGTGACTACGCTACAAATACGAATGTGATGGACAAGTAAAATGACGTTTAGTCAGACAGTCAGTTGGACCGGGTCAATCAGTTAGCCGAGTGGACGATTGGAAAGACTAAGCTTTGTATTAAAGAGTACTAGCGGATTACAAGTGTAATTTTACAATGTAGTGAAATCTCTCAACTTAGGGGAGGACCGGAGGACCCTCGTATTTATATTAGAGATTTAATGCTCAGACGCAAGTGGCTTGACGTGGTGTGCTCCAGTTGGTCTAGCCAGTCGGTCATCCCACAACTAGGCGTAGGTTGACTACCCGAGGTAATAGATCCATCATTCTCGTATGTCTTCAGCGGCCCTTCCTGCAGGCGCAAGTGGGTTTTCTTACTTATAATGTAAGCTAGGCTTTCCAATCTCCAAAATAAGCGATGTAATCGACCGACCAAATGGTTGGGTAGAACGATCGGGTGGTCTTGACCTGGGTAATCTCATGGGTAGTCCTAGTGTATATTTACCATCAGAAATAATATTGATATATGGGGTTTAGGGAGAAGAGCAAGTCTAGAAGATCAATATCCAATCTGCATGACCGACCAAATATGATTAGAAAGTTATTGACTACCGACCCCACTTACATTGAGCATTTCGTGTTAAGTATGTGACTTACACTTGTTACGATGCCGAAAGATGTCACCTCAGCTTCTTGATAGACCTACTAAACCCCTTGACTAACTTGAGTCATTGCCTAACTAGCTATCCACATCCAAATTCAACCAAAACACGTAACATTAGAGCCACTTACCATGGGTCATCAATACACTAACTATGAACTTAAGTATAAATCAAGACATCTTATATGTAGTAAACTAATTGAAACTATTTGGCCGCTCTAGTCAAGCTTCCGATCACTTTATACTTATATATAATACATTCTCATCTTCTACTATTTATCTCATAATATAATTAATGGATATATTATATTTGACCCAAGAAGCTTGGAATGTGGACCAAGGTTGTTGACCCTAAATGAAAAAAAAATGAAAGCAAGACCGCGCATGTTTTTTTTGGTTTTGTTTTGTTTTGTTTTGTTTTTTTTTTTTTTGTGGTACATTTTAATTTTTAAAAAGGAAGTAATATGGTGATAGGAGACATTGTACCAATATCAAATTATCAAATATAACAATAACAATAATAACAACAACAACAACAACAACAACAACAACAACAACAATAATAATAATAATAATAATAATAATAATAATAATAATAATAATAATAAAAGTTAATACATATCTTGGTCCCTCGACTATTAGATAATAATAGTTAATACCTATTTTGGTCCCTCGACTTTAGATAAAATAACATTTTTGTCCCTCTCTATAACGGTGGAAGAATGACAATTGTAACAGAGGACCAAATTTGGTATAATTTTACAACTTAGAGGACTAAATTGAGTTTTAATAGTTTGGGACTGAATTGTGTATTACATCATAGTCGAGGGACCAAAATGGGTATTAACTCAAAAAAAAAAAAGAAATCAAAAGCAAGAAAATAAGATTCCATTGTCTTTTCGTGATCTTTATATTCCAATCATTTCTAATATATTATTAGAGTTAATTTTCTCCATCAATAATGTAATTCTTAACTCTTAGGGCATCCTTAATAGTGGAGATTTTGGTGTGATTTTTGAAAATTTTTTGTAGGTGTGATTAGGAAAGAGAAAATGAGGGAGGGGTAAAAAAAACAAAAAACAAAAAACGAATGTCAACAAAATAAAAAAAAAAAAGGAAAAGTAAAAATAAAAAGAGCTCTAAACGCGCCCGTTGGGCGCGCGCAGTGCATGCACCCGATGGGCGCCTCTTTGCCTTGCACGTGGCCAGGCGGGGAAGCAAAGAACTTTGGTGGGACCCACAATTTCTGGAAAATTTGAGGTCTCCTTGAAAGTCTGAAACACACCCACTTCTTCTCTCTCTTCCATCTCTCTCTTCCACCTATACACTCAACCTGCAAAAAAACTTCTAAAATCTTCCTAATGGAGTTGCTCTTAGGACAAAAAATCGCATTAACTTGGGCAAGCAAGCAACACGTACCAAAAATGACTAGAAAATAGCATTGACTTCTTTTTATTGATATAATTATAATTTCACTTCAAGTGTAATTATTAAATGTTTAACAGATCAATTATTGTATTAAATATCTAATCTAAATAAAATTATAATAACTCAATAAATAAGGATCAAACAGTTATTTTTTATTGTCATATGTAGTCCATCTTGATTCTTGATAGATTTATTGTCAATGGACATAATGTTGAAAACAGATACTCAGGTAGTGTGCAAGATTTTTCAACCAAAGTCAGTGTGCAAGATTTTTCAACCAAAGTCAGTCTTGACTACGTTTGATCAATTCTTCAACGATATTAAAGAAGCTTTACGTTCATTCACCGAAATTAGGTTCAAATTTGTGAAACAGTTTGCGAATCAAGTTCTCCCGAACATTGCAAAAGAAGTTGTTCTTATTTGTAATCATTTCTGCTTATAATTAAACAAATGAGCTTTTTTATTTTTTTTTTAGGAATAATGGTCAAATAGGCCATCCAACTACACACCAAACTTCAATTAGACCATCCAACTCAAAAAAGCAACAATCAAGCCCTTGAACAGCACAAATTCAAACAATTAAGCCTAGAGTGACCTGTTGACCGGATAATTAGATGACATGGCAGTTATCAAATTAGTTTTTATTTTAAAAATTTATTTTAATACTTTTTAAATTATAAAAAAAAAAAAAAAAGGAAAACGAAAAACCACCGGCGACCCCCTCCCCCTTCTTCTTCGTCTGTTTCTTACGCTACTGCAATCATGATCTCAGCACCACCTTCATTTTCACCATCGACATCGCCACCGGCATAATCCAGCAAAGCAGTGACGAACAGCCGAGAATGGTCGCCCGTGTCGTCTGAGAGGGAAGACAGCAGAAACATCGTAACTGGGAAAAATAAACCCAGTTCCGCCTCGACGCAACGCCAACGCCAACACCAACGCCGCCGCCATCCGCCCGCACTCAGCCGCATCGTGAACCTCTGGCCGATGATTTGCAGAACACGACGGTCCTTAGCGGCGTGCCTTCGTCGCCGTTGATCCTCTCCATCACCGGAAACGGAAGCTCCATTGTTAACGACAAACTGTAGGAGAGCGGTGGATTTATTTTTTTTGTTTGATGTAAATTTTCGGCGTTTTTCCTTTTCCTTTTTTTTTTTTTGTTTTTTGTTTTAAAAAGTTTTATTATTTAAGAATTATTAAAATAAGTTTTTAAAATAAGTTATTAATCAAAAAATAAATAAAAAATAATTTAGTAACCGCCACGTCATCTAATTACCAGTTTAGCAGGTCACTTTAAGTTCAATTGTTTAAATTTGTGCTGTTCAGGGATTTGATTGTAATTTTTTTGAGTTAAATGGCCTAATTAAAGTTTGGTGTGTAGTTCGATAGCCTATTTGACCCTTATTTTATTTTTATTTTTTTAAAAAGAATCAAACAGTTCTTTCAAAAAAAAAAAAAAAAAAATCAAACAATCAAACATCATCTTTTTTGGGGAGGGAATGGACTTAAGACAATAAAAGATCAAAGTAAAAAGTAATTCCTACCCCAAATCGGAATACTGACTCGACATGTGGCAGAACCGAAGCCGTGGTGTTGCTCGAGAAAGCAGGTAGCAGCTCGGCTCATCGGGAATACGATGTACTTGTCAGTCAGTCACGTGGCTTCTGTGGGCCCCAACAGCTCTGCTAATTCAAAGCCAACGGCCCAGATGCAACGCTCGATCCGCTCCCTGGCCTCCTCCTCCTCATCATCCTCCGCTCTCTCTCTCTCTCTCTCTCTCTCTCTCTCAATCTCTCTCTCTCTCTCTCTCTCCTTCTCAGAGTGACAGTTTACAGTTCAGCTCAGAGTTGAGGACTCCTTTGGTTTTCCAGAGTTATGGCGCCATTCCTCCGCATTCTCGCCGAATAGCTCGCTGATGCTCAATCCTTCTCCCACTAGTACTCCGGTGACCTGGAAGTGAAGCTCAGACCTCTCCTCCGACGTCGGAGGTACGCCGGCGTTTCTATTTTTTCGTTGAGCTTCTCTTTTTCCCAAATCAGTCCTTGTCATTTTTAACGGTGTCATTTCCATTATTAGTATATCAATGTAAAATTTACACTTTTTTTTCTTTACGGAGTATTTTTTATTCTTCCAGTGAGAGGTTGGTTATGTTAACGAGCTGAACGTATTTACATTTTAATTTTTTTATTCTCCGCCATATTTATATAAAATTTATATATTTAAAAGGGTTAATTACCAAAATGGTCCTTGACTATAACGAAATTATCATTTTGGTCTTTGACTATTTTTTTAAACAATTAAGTCCCTCAATTTTAAAATTTTTAACCAATTTAGTCTCCGTTTGTTTGATCGTTAGTCAACCGTACTTAGAACCAAATTGGTAATTTCGCTATAGTCAAGGAATCATTTTGATAATTAACTTTAGGGGTGAGCAATTCGGTTTAGTTTTCTCGAATCGAACCGTACCGAACTAGTTTGTTTCGGTAATATACCGAACAACCAAACGGTATTGGATTCTTGTATACCGAAAGGTTTGAAAAAAAACCATTCCGAGTCGATCCGAATTGTTCAGTAAAAAATTGAACTGAACCGAATACCGTTTGATTTTTTTTTTTTAAATATAATAATAATAATAATAATAATAATAATAATAATAAATAAATAAATAAATAAATAAATAAATAAAAAGTAAATCCAAGTCCCTTGTTGCTTGTTCTGCTGTTCAGCTCATATTCTCACGAGTATCTTTCGTAAATATTTTATTTGATTTCTTTATGGTTTGTTATCAAAAGTTCTATATTATGTGTTATGGTGTTTACATAGTCCATATCCAAAGTCTAATATATAACAAAATAGCAATCCAAAGTTCAATTGGTATTCGGTTCGGTTCGGTTTTTGCCGAACAATGCAGTTCGGTTTGAGTTTTTACCGAACCGTTCGATATACAAGAATCTATTACCATTCGGTATATTACCGAATCTAACTAGTTTGGTATGGTTCGGTTCGAGAAAACTAAACCGAATTGTCCACCCTTAAAGTTAATTATCAAAATGGTCCATTGACTATAGCGAACTTACCAATTTGGTCCCAAATTAAGTGCTGACTAATGGTCAAACAAATGGAAGACTAAATTGGTTAAGATTTTTAAAGTTGAGGGACTTAATTGGTCAAAAAAAATAGTCAATGACCAAATTAGTAATTTTGCTATAGTCAAGGAACCATTTTGATAATTAACTCTATTTAAAAATTATAAAAAATGTTACAGTAAATAATAATAAAAAAAGATGGTTTAATTAATTAATACTCCGTAAATAGTAAAAATAAAGTGCAAATTGCAAATGATCTTTACACTATATGCACTTGTAGAAATTCAAAAATTTTCTCTATAAATTTTGATCAATCTCAAATTATGCAACAAAAGGACATGAAATTTCATTGAAATTCTCACCGAAATAAACAAAACAAAGAAAAAGAGAGTAAATTTATGTATTGATAATAATAATTATGGTGCATTAATGGTGGGAGGTGGGAATGGCACCAAAATAGCAAAGGTGACATTAACTCCTTTTCGAACTGTATTTGTCTTGGGCTCTTGGCTAACAAATCCGTTAATTAAGGGTAATTGTTAAATTTTTTTTTAGTAGTATTGACTTTATTAGGATGTAGTATTTGTTTATATATACTCTTAACTTTTGAATCTGTGACTTTTTATTTGAGAGAGATACATTTATGCAGCTTAACCACAAGATTTATGACTAGAATAATTGTTAGTTAAACTTTGGTATTTGTTTATATTTATTTCATTTAAATAATATATATTATTTTGATAACGTAAAAACAAAAAAAATTTGAATTAAAATTTGGTTTCTTTACTCGTCTACCGACACCAAAAATGAAAAATGTGGGCCTTTCACTCAACCTACATAAAATAAATATATTCTAAAAATATATATCGCGCGTCTTTTTCCGGCAAACGTCACTCTCCAGTCTCAAGTCTCCACCAAAGAGAAGAGAGGACAGCCCTGTAGCTGTAGCCCAGCATCTTCATGTCTTTCAAGCAAAGTCTTTTTACCATTCCAACCGTTGCCCATAGCCATAACCATTTCAAACGTTTTGAATTGTTTGCCCTCTTTCATCAGCTACGTGGGTCCATTTGACTAAAGATTCTTGCCACTTAATAATGACTTTGGAGCAGGAGTTGAGCAGATTAGATATGGTACTATGATTAATTTGCTCTTTAATAATTGTGCTGTATTTGGTTTAATGTGTCTTTACTCTTTGATTTGTTGAGCGGTCCCCGTCGCATTCGAGATTGGGTAGCTTTCGCAAAGTTTGATTAATGGACCTTTGAGCTTATAACTAAACATTTAAAATCTTTTTTTTTTTTTTTTTTTTTTTTTTTTTTTTTTTTTTTTTTTTTGTGTGTTTATAATAATATTTGGTCCTTTTTTTACGTGTCTGCTGTCAGCTGACTGTTCTGCATTTCATTTTTGGCCTTTCTTTCATGTTGATCTTGATGGTTATGCCCACATTTAAATTGGCAAAGTTGGGGAATGCTTTTGCTTTCTAGTAATATCATAATATCCCACCCTTGAGGTCTGCAAGAGTAAGTTTTCTGGATTATAATACTTCTTCTTCTTCTTCTTCTTCTTCTTAAAAATTCAGTTTTAATTTGTATATTTTATATAGCTTTACTTTAATCATTTCAAATTGCCAATCTATTTACCTAAACCCCATCCTTATATTTCAGTATCTCACTTACAAAACCAGAATTTCTCTGAAATCTATAGACTTACAATTCCAGAATATGATAGTATGTTTATGCTGTTTAAGTCTCGCACATAGGTTGAAGTAAACTGTTATTTTTCAAAGACTAGCTCTAGTTAATGTGATTGGCTTGCGTTAAACATGGAACTTCACACTGCTGCCTAAAGTTCAAAAGAGGTTTTCCCATTCTGCTATGCACATTAATTGTTTGATGTAACTACACTGCTGGAATGTCAAAATGACTGGTGGGCATCTTTTCATATTTCTGTCAACACTGCATTCAGTAGGTTAGTTGAATATCAATGGATCTTCAAGGGTCTGCCTATATTTAGTACCTCGTGGCATAGATGACATGTGTATAGTGCTATCTATGTATACATTAATTATTATATAGCAGTTTTCTTAAACTGAATTCTATTTCCATTAAAAGAAAGTAAGAAACTTCAATGGAAAACAGAACTGCCAACTCAGATCTTCATGCTGCTCTAATTGCTGAAATGTAGGACTAGAGACATTCAAGCTTTCTTAGATTTCCAGACAACTTCAATTGATGTAAGTTTCCCTTTGAAAGAAACTCTTTTAGATTTTATTTTTAACAATTTGTTGGATGGAAATAATTACCCAAGATCAAAACTTTCTGGTATTATACATTGTGTCTTCTTACTCTGGAATTGAAATATTCATTGCATCTTCTCTTCTGGAAATTTTAGTTTGATGATTGGATATGAGAGATGAGGTTTACTGTGAAACTTGTGCTTGCTGGTCTCATTAGCTTGGCCTGGATAGAGCAAGTTAATTGTGGTTAGTATGTTGCCCTTCCTTTTAATTTCTTCCGGAATTTGTCTCCTTTTCCTTTCATCCTGTGCCAATTTGGTGTTAAATTTGATCTCTTTCCCTATGGGGGTGGGGTATTTAAGGTGTGTCAACTTTGTATATGTTTCTTGCTTCTTCAATTCCTTCTGCCCAAGTGTCTGTCTTAGGAGCAGAAATAGTTTTCTTTCTCTTTTATTAAAATAGAAAACTGCTAACTGCTTGCTTCAATTTCTATTGCAATTTGACCATGTAAATACCTTGCTAAGTTGTATAAAGTAATTTATTTATTATTTCTCAGAGGGGCCTTCTAATTCATCTGAGACAAGTAAGTGGACATGCACCTGTTTCACCAACTTGAGTATTGCTAGTGCTGCTAACTGTTCCTCATCCTGTGATTGCAATCCTGGTATGCTTCTAATCCTATTGTGAAAGCATGCAGTAACAACTTATTGCCACAATCACACAAAGTTAATCATCCATGCCATATTTCTTCTCACTTATATATTCTACTTAATTACTTATAAGGGAGGTCTGCCTCAAAATTCTATTTAATTACTTATAAGGGAAGTTGGAATTTCTACTTAATTACTTACAAGGGAAGTCGAAATTTTTGTTTAATTACTTACAAGGGAAGTCGAAATTTTTGTTTAATTACTTACAAGGGAAGTCAGGTTAAGAATTCTACTTAATTACTTACAAGGGAAGTAGAGTTAAAATCCTACTTAATTACTCAGAAGGGAATTCTGGCTAAAAAAAATGGACTTTTATATTTTCCAAATGCAGAAAATCAGTTAGTCAGTTAGAAAAATGCACATTAGTGTTTCTACATACACCTATGTAAAAGCCATGTGCTCTATTGGCTGAACCAAGACAGCTTCTTAAATTTTGATTATTAGTAAGGCTCAAATATATGTATTTTGTTTAAGGTAATATTTTAATTATATTTTTTTGGGGTTAATTTCATTAAACCCATCCATAATTAGATATTAGTTGCACTTTGCCCGCATAAAGTTATTCCATATGAACTTTGAACACCTTAACTTAAAAGTCTAGAATAAATTGTCTATTATTCACTTGATTTATTTTATGTAATTTTAAAAATCAACACTGTTTAAATTACTTTTTTATTCAACAAAAGATTATTTATCCTTTTTGAAAAAAATTGTGGATGTGTCGATCAAAATGTCAAATTGGTTTAGATGTTCTTTATTTTTCTTCATAATATTTGATGATGACTTGCATAACTTTATAGTTAGTTTAAAGTAATTTCATACACACACAAAAGTACTGGTATTTTCTTTCATTCTTTCTTTCTAACATATTATTATTTCCATGGTTTGTTAATTACAGTATTATAAACTCAAAACAAGACATCTTTAAAGAAAAGTTTTTAAGTTGTCTGGTAAACTGCATATATGGAATTGTATACAATGTTGAGTGAAACAAGCAAATATTGACATTGAATCCACGGGGGACCAACTCTACTATTTCTTTTACTATTTAAGGATGTTTGGTTTTGATTTTTACAATTACATAAAAAGGAAGTTGGTTTGTATTAAATAGTTTATGGGGGTTATAGTCATTTCATCTTAGATTTTTAATTCAGGTTGGGCAAAGTGTAAATTAAATAATTACAAGTTAGTAAAATGCAAGTTACATCTAACTGTAGGTAGATTTAATGATATTAACTTTTTTTTCAATAAAAGAAATTCATGAATTACCTTATATTTCCATAAGCTTTGGCATTATTGTATCTGCAGATGGCTCAAGCCAAAGCAAGTGGATATGTATATGTGCCGCTGAGGGGTTACCTACTGTGGCTGCTGGACGTAATAATACTGGCTGCTTTACATCTTGCAACTGCAGTTTTGGTATTTCACCTTTATGGTCTAGCAAAGTTTATCCAAATAAGTAGTTAGTTGGTGCCTATGTACTAGTTATTTGTCATGCTGAAGAGATAGTATGTTGGGTTAGTTGTTTGTCATAATGAACAGATACTATTATTTGGGGCCTTCTATCCTCGCCAGCATATTAGTGATGGTTCATACAGCTATTCATAACTATTACATCTTTTTTTTTTTAGGTGATGAGGGAAATCGCAGCCACTACCCGAGGGTGTGCACTAGGCAAATCCCTTCTTGTGACCTTATCTGGCAAAGGACCACAAGGAGGTAAACCAGCCTAGGTTGTCCATAGGGGTGGAAATAGGTTAGGCCCCTTTGTAGGGGCCTACGGCCTAGCCTATTTAGTAAATAGGTCAGGCTTAAGCCTGTTTTAAAGCCTATTTATTAAATAGGCCCAAGCCTATATCTATAAAGCCACGCCTACAAGCCTACAAGCATGGCCTATATATATATATATAACTTAAGTATATATGTGAATTAGAAAACCCTAACCCCCAAAATTATTTCATATTCCGCTATTTGGCTATTCAATATTTCCATTCTCACAAGTATATAGAATAGTTTTTCCTGACTTCTTCTATTTAGAAGTTCATGAAGCTTTATATATTGAGTGCTTAAGTGTTTTACTCCCTCTGTCCCATTTTATCTGTCCTACTTACTATTTATTGGTCAAACCAATTCTTTCTTATTTGTTTATTTTTTGAGTATTTTTTACTTATTTTTAAATTTGATTTTTTGTGTTTAATAGTACTTTTAGTGTAGTTTCTAAATATATAAATTTTGTATACTAATACTAAACTTAATAGTATGACAAATTGAATTAAAACTAACTTCAGTCAAGCCTCGTTAACCAAACCAAATACATAAATGGGACGGAGGGAGTATTTGATTATGTACACATGGACACTGGACACTCTTCAAACTCTATTTATATTTTAACATGAAAGATCCTTTAATTCCTTTCTAATTCCAGGTTAGGAACATAATCAATAAAGAAGCAAATAAAATTAATTAAAGTGTGAAATCTGTATTTGCTTAAAGATGATTAATTATCATGTTAGGCTTTGAAGTACCTAACCTAAAGTAGATGTTCAAACTTCAAATTACTGTGATAGATATGTTTTTTTTTTTTTTCAGGCCTTTAAACAGGTTTCAGGTCAGACCAGGCTAATGGTACGCTCAGGCTTGAGCCTAAAAAATAGCTTACATACAGGCTCAAGCCCAGGCTTAATTTTCAAAAGCCTAGTTCGACCCGGCCTATTTCTACCCCTAACTTGCCCATAGCTGACCGGCTCAAACCAAGAGGGCTGGGATTCGAACTCGTGATTTTGTGGTTACAAGTTTGTATCCTTCGCCATCTTGGCTGAGGTTACCCCCAACTATTACATCTTTGTTTGCATGGTATCTCAGTTAAGTACAGTGCAAATTATTTCTATCCTTGCTTATGGAGTGTTTAATTGCTTTTCAATAGGGACTCCAGTTGAAACACAGTATCCCAAGAAGTGGATTTCCAGCAAAGCTGTTTTTGTTATTCTCTTACTTTGTTCAGCAGTTGCAACTCTTGCATTTATTGCTTTGATGCTGTGCTACATCTATCAAAGGGATAAATATTCTGTTCAACGACATATTTTTTCACCAGATAAAGAAACAAGTTTCAGTAGTGCTACTAACTTAATAAGCCAAGGAGCTTCTTCAGAAACAGAATCTAAAGTTTCTGCAGCCACCCCAACAAATTTTGTTAGAGGTAAGAAGTGCTGGTCAAAATGTTGGGAATGTTAAAGCTGTTATGTTTTAAACTTTCCTTTTTAACCCTTCAGTTTCATTGATACTAGGGTGGTTAAGTAAATGTGAAATTGATGAGGTAGAGATAGAACTTCATTCTGCCTATTTCTACAATTAACTTCCTGCTTCACTTTATTCTGTAGGGTGCATTCCCAAGGCGTCATTACTATTCAGAAGCAAAATGGGAGCACCATATGGAATGATTATACAGTTTTCATACTTTGACTTAGAAAACGCAACTGATAGGTTCTCTACTTCCAATTTGATTGGAGTTGGAGGAAGTAGTCAGGTATACCGCGGCCAACTGAAGGATGGAAGAATCATTGCAGTTAAGAGAATAAAAATTCAAGGAGGGCCAGATTCAGAATCTTCTTTCTTGACAGAGGTAGTGCTTTTTAGTGTTAATTCTACAAGTAAACTAAAGTATTGTGCACAGTGTTAACAGATGCAAACAAATAAAGAAGTTAAATGTAACGACCCTTGTCTGCATGATTATCAGATAGAACTGATATCAAGACTTCATCATTGTCATGTGGTGCCATTGCTTGGCTACTGCTTAGAATACCATGGAAAACATGCTCAGAGGCTGCTTGTATTTGAATACATGCCTAATGGCAGCCTGAGAGATTGTCTGGATGTGGCTTCTGGAAGATGTTTGGACTGGGGCACTCGGGTTACAATTGCTCTTGGAGCTGCTCGGGGTCTGGAGTATCTCCATGAAGCAGCTGCACCAAGAATTTTGCACCGTGATGTCAAATCCACAAATGTCCTACTGGATGAGAATTGGAGAGCCAAGGTAATGTTATAAATCTCAATTACCAAATTAACAAGTAGAAATGCATTTTTGGTCCGGTTACTCAGACTAATTTTTTAAATTCCTTTGTGCCATTTTGTTTATGTACTGACAACTGACAACGAAGACCACTGCTTGATATATGTTAGATTCAATATTCCAAAGAGAAACTTATTTGTTCAATATTCATGGGTGCTAGAGCTTTATGAGAAGAATACAACTTTATTCAAATAAAATTATAAAAGCTGCAAGTAGGGGTGTATAGTAGTTGTCAACTCACAGAATAAGTTTAAGTGTAAATATCTAACACGAGAGAGAATATTCAATTATTTTGGATTCATCTAATAAAGTCCAGTTCAGTCTCTTTCATGAGTACCATACTTGGCATTTGCAAAGAACTGTTACAAAGATAGCATTGGCCAATAATTGTTGGAAACAAGAATAAAAATTGAATTAACAGTAGTCAGTAGTCACTACCTTTTCATTGTATTTCATAACTTTATCTAAGTTCTGTAGTGTACTCCATTTGTCAGTTTTTGGTATCCAACTTGTTATCTACTTGGAATTATTTTCAGATTACTGACCTTGGAATGGCTAAACACCTGCAAAATGATGGTGTGGCCAGTTGTTCCAGTTCCCCTGCCAGAATGCAGGGGACCTTTGGTTATTTTGCACCAGAATATGCGATTGTCGGGCGAGCTTCTCTAAAATCAGACGTATTCAGTTTTGGTGTTGTGCTTCTTGAACTCATTACTGGACGGCAGCCTATTCAGAAGTCAATGAACAGAGGGGAGGAGAGCCTCGTAATATGGGTACTACAAAACCTCATAAACAATTTTGACATGCATGGAGAAATTGTATTACTAGTTGTCAAATGCATCTATAGTTTCAGGACACAACAATGATTTCTTTCTTTTCATATTTTTACAGGCAACTCCGCGTTTGCAAGATAGTAAGCGAGTGATTTCAGAGTTGCCAGACCCAAATATGAAGGGGGTCTTTGAAGAAGAGGAAATGCAGGTAATGGCTTACTTAGCAAAGGAGTGCCTGCTGCTAGATCCCGATTCTCGCCCAACCATGAGTGAGGTTGTTCAAATTCTCTCGACTATTGCTCCAGAAAAATCTAAGAGGAAGAACTTTATGGGACACAGCTTTAAGGTTTGAACTCAAAAAAAGAAAAGAGATTATTATTTCGTTTAAGCACATTAACAGATGATTATTTCGTTTTGGTTGTTTTATATTGTTCAGAGCTCATTCAACCGTGACATTGAAAGCTATGGAAGAACTCTCAACCCAACTGGAGAAGAGGAGATCAAGCAAATCACGTGTGACCGCTCATCTTCGCCTCCACACAGCCAGAAAGAAGCCAATACTGATTCTGCAAAGTATGAAGAGAGTGAAATCGTCCTCTCCTCAAACGTCAAAAAGCAGCGTTCTCAAGATGAAGAAGCAGTGGACTTGACTGAACCGCGATTTGAATCATTCCATGTGCCAACAGTTATATATACACAACAAGTTGCTCAATGAGGTTCTTCTGCTGCAGTGCTGCCAGGTTCAACTGTCTGTTCTTCTGCTGTATTGTTAAATTATCCCTGACAACACAACTAAAGATAGGGTTATATATATCATGCCTTATTGCATACAAGGCAATTGGTTTCATTTCATAGATTATACATTTAGAATGTACATATTTTTCAGATGATTTAGAAATACACCAAATGATTTTTTTTTTTTTTTTTTTTTAACAAGTCAATTTTAAAAACAAAAATATATATATATGAAGATGACCGGGGTTGTATTTCTTGCACAACCATAATTGTCCATTGTTGTATCATGATTGTCCATAAAAGACAACTATATATAATAGAATGAACAAATCAAATGCAAATTATAAAATAAAAATTAGGGTTTTAATTCAATTCCAAGACCATTGCTCCAATTTAGAGCAATAACAATGGTTTAGAAATAAGTTGGGTTTTTGTTGAATCAACATGGACAATGGAGAGGGAGAAAAAAAAAATTGTCAGTTTACTCACTTGCTCCAGTTTTCTTCCTACAAAAGCTGTGAGAAAACCCAAATTCTATTTCATCTTTTATCTCTCCTCTACTATTCTACCTCGCAAAAAAACTACTCCTAAAAACTCAAGAGAAAAAGTCAATGAAGATGCTCTTATATATTTGAATGAATGATTGGAGGAGCGAAAACATCTCTACTAACTCTCCTAAATTAGAAATCACAATAAGTCAAATAAATTTGAGTGTTTGATTGAATTCTAATATGGATAAGTTCAAACATGCAACAATCATATTTGAGATGCCAAAAAGAAATCGCTGGTACAGTAAGCGGTGTGAAAATAGCCGGTTTTTTGGGGGGGCATTTGGGAAAGTCGGGTAAGTATTGCAAATATTATTTAACTTGAATGGTTCAAACCAAATTGTGGTTGTTCCAAAAGCAAAATTCACATAGAAACCCCTAGCTGGAGACGGATGGCGGGGAAAATAAGGAGTGACTACTCACCACTTTAATACAACCCCAAGATTGTATGTAATGGATATATTATGATCGGAGCAAACCGACCCGGGAAGCAGAGCAATGAAGTATGGAATGGACCCGGGGCCCAGAGGTTGAACCCCAGGCGCAGACTCGGCCATGCCGAGCTCGGCCAGGTGAACTCGGCCATGTTGAGCTCGGCCAAGTGAGCTCGACCATGTTGAGCTCGGCCAGGTGAGCTCGGCCATGTTGAGCTCGGCCAAGTGAGCTCGACCATGTTGAGCTCGGCCACGGTGAGCTCGGCCATGTCGAGCTCGGCCATGGTGAGCTCGGCCACGGTGAGCTCGGCCATGTCGAGCTCGGCCCTATGAGCTCGGCCATGGTGAGCTCGGCCATGTCGAGCTCGGCACACCCATGGACCCGGTCTACACCCGGGCGCGGTCAACTCGGAGATCCAACTACCCACCGATTTAGGGGGAGACGGTTTGGGGGTTTAGCTTCTATAAAAGCCCACCTCCTTGTCCTAACAAGGCATATTCACTATTTTACACATACTATTGTCCTAATCAAGCCTTGTAATAGCTTATTAGCGATACTTAATACAATATACGGTCCCCGCGACCTACGGTCCCCGCGACCTATGGTCCCCGCGACCTTACGATATCCTTGCGTTACATTTATTTATTTCATATCACGTTCTTATCCTGATTCATTGATTCGGGTCTACCCCGGGTCAATTAAATCCATCATTGGTGCTCTTGTTGAGAGCTGCTGTACCAGCTCAAGCGTGTTCTATATCCAGTGGTCTACCGCGACCAGCTACCATGACAAGGTCGAGATCCAACTCTCGACCACACCAACGGTTCCCGTGGCACCCGGCTCGCCGCAACTGGGAACGGCCCCTACGGGGCCCCCAGCCTCCAACCAGCCGCCTCCACCAAGTCGGGGGGACTTGAAAGATCACCTCACCAACCATCGCAGCGGTGGGGTGCCGGCTTCCGTGGCCCCTCCTCTGAATCTTGCCCCGCTACAGGAGGGGGCGGTTACCCTTTAGCAATCCTCTAGGACTTTGGCTCACCTCACAGAGGGTCCCCAAGGAGGTTCGCACGACAGTCCGGAGGCCACACAAAGGACGCCGACCCCGCCTCCACCTCCCTCAAGGGGGCGCATCGGTCCAAGCACCCGGCTACACCGGGCACTCAACACTCAAACCGAAGAGGAGGTCAACTCACCCCGGCCATCGGAAACGCGGGGAGGGAGTGACATCCGCCAAGATCGCCATCGAGAGGGTGATAGAGGGAGGTCGACCCATGTTAGGCCCGCCTTGGTGAGGCTGGGCAAACGCGTGTCGACCTGTGATAGGTTGGGCCCAAGGCCAACCCCCAACGCACCACAAGCGGAGGAATCATGTCCCCGAAGGTCGCCGAGCCGCTGGCCCCGAGCTCCGCCACGACGCGAGTAGGCCTCCCGAGATGAGAGGTCGGGAGAAATGAATGGTCGAGCTCCAAGCACCCATCGTGACGAGGTCGAGCAGCTCCGTAAGCGAATGAACGAGCTCGTGGAGGGGATGGTCGCGCTACAACAAGCTACCACCTTGTCGACCCGCCCCGTTGAGGGGCACCAAGGAGGTGTCCGAGCCCTCATACTTGGCCCCGACGTTTCTTGAGGGGTGCCTACATTTACCCCACCCCTCCCAAGGGGGCGTGATAGGTCGAGCACCCGACTTCCCCAAACCCCGGGAGCTCAAATATTGACATATGTTCTTATTAACTCATGGTCGATGTCGTGCGCGCCGACCCCGACCTTGGCATTTCCCTAACGGTAGTACAGGGGGGACGCCCCCGCTCACTACCTAACGGAAGAACCTGTTATGGGTTGCTTACCCCTTGACAAGGCCGCAGCCAAGCCGGTGGGGAGAACCTACATGGTCTCCCGTGATATACTCTACAAGAGGTCCTCCAATGACACCCTGCTACATTGCTTGTACCCCAACGAGGCGAGGTCAGTAATAGAGGAGATCCACAAAGGGACCTGCTCGGCCCACCGCGTGGTCCGTCCTCTCTAAGGATGTTTTAAGAGGTGGATCGTCCCCTACAACGATGTTTTAAGAGGTGGAGCGTCCCCTCCAAAGATATTGCAAGAGGTGGTCCGTCCTCTCCAATGATGTTTCAAGAGGTGGAACGTCTCCTCCAATGATATTTTAAGAGGTGGAGCGTCCCCTCCAAAGATATTGCAAGAGGCGGTCCGTCCTCTCCAATGATGTTGCAAGAGGTGATCCGTCCTCTCCAATGATGTTGCAAGAGGTGGTCCGTCCTCTCCAATGATGTTTCAAGAGGTGGAACGTCTCCTCCAACGATGTTTTAAGAGGTGGAGTGTCCCCTCCAAAGATATTGCAAGAGGCGGTCCGTCCTCTCCAATGATGTTGCAAGAGGTGATCCGTCCTCTCCAATGATGTTGCAAGAGGTGGTCCGTCCTCTCCAATGATGTTTCAAGAGGTGGTTCGTCCTCTCCAAAGATGTTTCAAGAGGTGGAACGTCTCCTCCAACGATGTTTTAAGAGGTGGAGCATCCCCTCCAAAATTGTTGCAAGAAGTGGTTCGTCCTCTCCAATGACGTTCCAAGAGGTGGGGCGTCTCATCCTACAACGTTTTAAGAGGTGGAGCGTCCCCTCCAACGATGTTGTAAGAATCGAGTACTCACCTGACCTCCCCAAGCGTACCCTAAGGGGGCACGAGGTCCGCCCTCGCGTACCAACCCCGACGGAAGAGCTCAGTGGCTTAGTCCGGCAAGACTCGGCCCAACGGCTTGCGCACCCTAAGGGGGCACGAGGTCCGACCTCGCGTACCAACCCCGACGGAAGAGCCCGTTGGCTTAGTCCGGCAGGACTAGGCTCAAGCGGCTAACGTACCCTAAGGGGGCACGAGGTCCGACCTCGCGTACCAACCCCGACGGAAGAGCTCGGTGGCTTAGTCCGGCAGGACTCAGCCCACCGACTTGCGCACCCTATGGGGGCACGAGGTCCGATCTCGCGTACCAACCCCGACGGGAGAGTCCGAGGGCTTAGTCCGGCAGGACTCGACCCAACGGCTTGCGCACCCTAAGGGGGCACGAGGTCCGACCTTGCGTACCAACCCCGACGGGAGAGTCCGATGGCTTAGTCTGGCAGGACGTGGCTCATGCGGGTAGCGTACCCTAAGGGGCACGAGGTCCGACCTCGCGTACCAACCCCGACGAAACAGCTCGGTGGCTTAGTCCGGCAGGACTCGGCCCAAGCGGCTTGCGCACCCTAAGGGGACACGAGGTCTGACCTCGTGTACCAACCCCGACGGGAGAGTCCGATGGTTTAGCCCGGCAAGACTTGGATCATGCGGGTAGCGCACCCTAAGGGGGCACGAGGTCCGACCTCGCGTACCAACCCCAACGGAAAAGCCCGGTGGCTTAGTCCGGCAGGACTAGGCTCAAGCGGCTAACGTACCCTAAGGGGGCACGAGGTCCGACCTCGCGTACCAACCACGACGGAGGAGCCCGGTGGCTTAGTCCAGGAAGACTAGGCTCAAGCGGCTAACATAAGACATTGTGCGAAAAAAAAAAAGAAAAAAAAAAGAAACAATGAATCAATAAGGGAGAGCTGATTGTCCATTCAAAACACCAAGTCAAAACAATGTGCCCACCTCCTAGAGGGGAAACATAAAATGTGCCCACCTCCGGGAGGGGAAGCATGTTTAGCGAAGTAAAGACAATAGGAAGTACCTCCCGGAGGGGAGACATAAAATGTGCCCACCTCCAGGAGCGGAAGCATGTTTATCAACGCAAAGCATGAAATGTGCCCACCTCTCAGAGGGGAGACATAAAATGTGCCCACCTCCGGGAGGGGAAGCATGTTTATCGAAGGCAAAAGGAAGTACCTCCCGGAGGGGAAACATAAAATGTGCCCACCTCCGGGAGGGGAAGCATGTTTATCGAAGCAAGGTACAAAAGGACACACCTCCCGGAGGGGGCCATAAGATATGCCCACCTCCCGGAGGGGAGACATAAAATATGCCCACCTCCCGGAGGGGAGACATAAAATGTGCCCACCTCCCAGAGGAGAGACACAAAATGTGCTTACCTCCGGGGGGAGAGGCATGTTAGGAAAAGTACAAAGGGGTGGAGCGGAAGACGGAACCCATATGATAAAGAAGGGATGACGCCAATCAAGCCGCTATCAAGTCTAATCCTTGAGGTTGGGGTCGGCCACGTTGGGGTCGGCCATGTGGGGCTCAGACCCATGGAGTGCGACTCGTGTTTACTCTCCTTCATTAACGAATATTCGGCCCAATTCGCCTCGGCACAACGAACCTCGGCCCAAGACGCTTCGGCATAAGGCACCTCGGCCACAATGGGCTCAGCCATGGTGAGCTCGACCATATGAGCTCGACACGTTGCATATAGACGTCGAGTCAGGACATTTACTCTCTTTCGTTGTCGACTTCTCCAACAAAGAGTGTGGAACTCATGATGGATATATTATGCTTGGAGCAAACCAACCCAGGGGAGCGGAGCAAGAAGTTGGAGCGGCCCAAGACGTCTCACCTCGGCCTAAGACGTCTCACCTCAGCCTAAGACGTCTCAGCTCAACCCAAGACGTCTGACCTCAGTCCAAGACGCCCAGGTCCATAGCGAGCTCGGCCTAGGACACCTCGATACAAGCCACAAGGCACCTTGGCCTAGGATGCCTCGATAATGTATGCAATCATATGTTAATTTTATAGAAAATTTCATCGCCTGTTATTGCAATCATATGGATTACTATTCATTCCTAAACCTGATCTGCATTAATTGAATACTATAATGGTCATCTGCGTGGCTTCTTCAGTGTGGATCCTTATTCAGAAATTGCAACATTTAAGATTCAGCCAAGGCTGGTTTCCAAAGTGTTTGCTATTATACAGTAACAATCTGTGTAGTATTGTTTAAGTAATTGAAGTATTCTGTACAAGTTCCATATTGTGAAATTTTTAATGTGGGTGGGTGGTGCTAAATTAGGCACAAACAGAACTACCTAGGGCATAAGAGTGTCAAGAATCTTCTTTCCTCTTTTGAAGGAAACACTGACCTGATCACCAGAAGGGTGGAAGTCATGTGTAAGAGTGGCAGTGGAAAGTGGGCAGCCACAGCCACAGTGCCCATGCCCTAGTTCTGGTTTGTTTCTAAATTCTAACTAAATAACTAAGGGTGTGTTTGGTTCGCACAGGGGAATCGAAATCGGAATGAGTATCAAATACTTGGTAATAGTAATGGGTTTTGGTGAAAGTATTTTGCATGTTTGGTAATAGGGTGGAATGAGAATGATTAGGCTAAGGATGAATAATGGGATGAAACCCTTATAAAATAAGGGAATGAGTATTCCAAACCCATAGTATGTTTTAAAAACCAATCAACCAAACAATAACAATCACTTTCATACCCATACTTGAGTGCTAAACCTGCCAACCAAACACACCCTAAGTCTTGACATATAGGTGCCATTGGTGCTGAAGGTGGGTCAAAGGATACTAACATGAATATAATCATCTAAAAGGTATAGCTTTGTGACAAATAAGCATGATTATTCACTATATATGTTATGCACTCAAATGGCACCTTCTAATCCAAGGTATTAAATGAAACTGGATAGTTTTCCCCGAAAAGAAGGTGCATTATTACCGGTATGCATTACCATATGGAAGGTACAGTATTACACTATTACCGTTAGTCAGTTACACATTACTGAATGGATTATGGCATGCTCTCACCTGCACAAGTTGGGAAGTGGAAACTGTCCTCAAACTACAGTAAATTAGATGTAATATATAGACATGAGATAAATTCTAGAGAGCCAGAAGTAGCTATAAATTCTTTTCTGGTTTTGAACATTGATGACTATTTAAATTCATGATTAAGCTCCTACTGAACTTCATACAATGTGTTCATTAGCTGTGTCATTAATTTCTCATAAGGGGTGATGAAGTAATTTGATGCAGTTTAGCTGTGTCATTCATTTCTTTTAAAGGCTATAATTTAATTTACAGCAGTATTTGGAATGTAATGTTCAAAAAGATGCATGAATGATTTTACTTAACTAATGAGTATTTTGATTTACTTGGGAGGAAAATTGCAGTATTCTAAACACGATAGTGAATTAGTGATCCTAGAGATGAGAGATTATTCTGGGCTATTGGTGTTAATCATACATTCCATCTGAAAAGATGGCATAAATTATTTTCTTTTGGGAAAATTATTTTGCTATAGTACATCAATGTTTGAGTAAATTCTGTCACCATGTTTTCTATATATTCTGGTATACTAATCATGAAAGAGCAAAAGGTTACTCTAATTCCTGCTTAGGAAACTATATCTGTACTTCTTCAGTGTCTATATATTTAGCTACCAATTCTACTCAATTTAGTTTGCCTTAAAGAACAACCTAATTTTTGAGTGGAACTATTCAAATCTAAAATTTAAATTACTCTAAAATTGGTCACAATATTTATTAACCATTAACTTTTTAGCATTTCTTTTTGGAGCTTGCAGTACTCAGCACTGGTGCAGTGAAAAAAGCTTTTGAATCTGCTGAAGCAGAGTTTGGAAATACTCTGCACTAAGTTTGTTGTTTTAGTGTAAGTATTTGATTTATTTTGTCTTTTCTAATTCTGACTTTACTTGAGACGAGAGAATCTGAAGTTCATGGAATTCCTGCTGTGTTTCTGAATGTTTCTCTGACTGCACATCTGTGCATACCTAATTGTTAACTCTTATATGTGGGGTTGGGTAAAGCAATAGGAGAAAGAAGTAGAGGAAGATATGTGAAATAATAGTGTTTTGTCGTCTTTTTATTTATTTATTTATTTTTTTAAAATCCTCTTTCTCTGTTTTCTTGCTATCTGGAAAGTGGAGGAGAAAAATCCAAATTTTCATTATCTTTTATTTTCTGCTAACCTTCCATGTTCTAAGTTCACTCATGTTTTTGCTTCTCCCAAATCCTTTCTTCATGGCCATTTCCTGTTAAGATATTGACATGTACTGTGTCAAAGTCAGTAAGTAGAGTATCAAACTATTAACACCTCTTTGGGCAATAGAAAACTTGTCCCCAGCTGGCACAAATTACTGCTCAGGAACTTAATTGTAAAGTACCTGCAAGAAGGCAACTTGAAATCATGAATGCATATGTATGAGTGTATTTGTCCCTAAAAAGAAAACAGTAATAAGAAATTAAAATTAAACTAAAATCAAACTGGAGCTAATCAGTTCTCCTTTGCTATGGGTTTGGTCCAAGGGAGAGTACAAAAGCAATGATGTATAGTAATACTGGCCAGTAGAATTGTAACGTTAGTTATACAAGTAATACAATTTTTGCCACCCTTGTCCATTGGCAGGTAAGATTATGGACAGGCTTTCCTGTCCTCTTATTGCAGAATTCTTGTGTATCCTTTCTCTGTTGTAATGCTTCTAATGGTCTTCATTTTCTTTCTGAGATTGAAGATTCTTATAGTCTGGTGTAGAGGATAAGGAGCTGTTTTTCAGTGCTACTTAAGGCTTTGGGAGGTGTTAGAATTCTTGAGTATTCTGAAAGAGAAGTGTAGATATTTTTGCTTTGGTTTTGGAATCTGCTGGAAGTAAGTTGTAATATTTGATGCATCATATTAGTTATTATGTAGCTACTGGTTACTTCCTTTACAAGTAGGAAATTGGCTTGAATTGTAAACTACTAGCCTATACTACCTTTATACATATCAATGCTCAATTTTCTTACAAGTAGGAAATTGGCTTGAATTGTAAACTACTAGCCTATACTACCTTTATACATAGCAATGCTCAATTTTCTCGGAGGTGATCTTCATGTGCAGATCTAGCTCTAGCAGATGCTGGGATTTTGTTTTCATGATTTGGTTGACCTTGTTCGTATGCAAGTCACCAAGATGGTTTTCATTTTTCTCCTTTAATTCATACTCTATCGAACATGATATTAACATTTATTTTCCCTTCTCTCATGTTATTCAAGTCTTCTCTAGGGATGAACCTAGTCATAGTTCCTGTTCCAGAAGAAGAAAGCCGCCAAGATGGATGCTATTATAGCTTCACATATTGAGGTCATTAGCTGGCAGTAACTGGAGAATGGTCCACACCAAACGAGGCATGATGATTTACTCATGCAGTTAATTGTGCTTCATGCATCACATCCTCATCCCTGTTATTACTACCTTTTACTATTCTGGATAATAATGCATGCTGCAAACTGGTACGGCAATTTTTAATTGCTGAAAGTAATGATACTTGATGGTGAAAAGTGCACTTTGCATTTTCTCTCTGTCTTTGCTTAGATATGTAGTCGGTCCATTATATGGATTGTTGCCATAATTGCTACTTAGTGTACATTAATCAAGTGCAATTGTAATCTTAAAACAGCTCAAACCACCTAAATTAATATATTTTTCTATGCAGGCAGGCAATGATGCACACTATGCCTTGATGCTTCTTCAAAAATTGGGGAAACTTGAGAACTTGTTTGAAAGGTGCCATTTCTAAAATAGATGTGGAAATTGAAGCATACATACCTTTTCCTTCCTCCTACCAGGCCAGTAACTGTCCTTCCTTGTGAATTTTGTTTTATGTGTTGGCCTGAAATTCGTTCCTAGTATTTTTATTCCCTATTGGAAATAGCTTAGCATATATACCCACGGGGTGTGTGGATGGGATAGTGTGGGTCTCCAGCTTAACCAAAGGTTTCAAATTCAAGCCTTGGAAATGCAGCTACCTTTTAAAACTTACAAGGGAGTGTTTTGTCATCCTTGAGATCCTACCGGTACGAACATGTTTTTTTTAGTTGACTAGTTAAGGAAACATGTGGTCAAAAAAAAAAAAAATTAGCTTATATGATCGAGGATGCTATATAAACCATAAACCATATCCTACAGCCTTGGTCGGGGACAGTTCTCCCAAAGGCATTTTTGTTTAAATGTGGATTCAAACTTCTGACCTCATACTTAAGCGACTTAGACCTCTCCTTCCCACTTGATACTTTATTTATGTCTTTTTTATTTCATGTGATCCCATCCAAATTGTCAAAACCATAATCAAGATCTCAACAAAACTTGTAAGTATTCCAAAAAACAATAATATTAAAGTACTAATAGTGAGAAATTGGGCATGGAAAGATGAGTGGAGTTTGGAAATGAAATAAATCCTAGCTAGCTGTGAGTAATGTTTTTGTTTGTGTAGAGGATGTGACACCAAAAAGGGAGAAAGCATGAATGGAAGTGGTCTGTACCTACCCAGGACAAGCCGCCTAACAAGTTCAATTTGTTTGCTAACTTGCAAGGATAAAGTGGTGCAACAATGGAGCTTTGAGTCACAAAGTTTATCTCTTAATTACCAAGGGATCTTTTTTTTTTTTTTTTTTTTTTTTTGGGAGGAATCTTATTAACAAAAGTTCCTGACAGTAACACTTTATATTTTTTCACTTACAAGTTGGGGTTGGGGGGTGGGGGTGGGAGGGGATTATTTCACTTGATCAATAATTTTTTTTTTTTTTTTTTTGGTATACCTAGGGTTTTCACCGTCGGACACAGTGACTAATTCCCTTGTTAGATTGTATGGGTGGGACAATTGGCCTAGAGATTCAAGGTTGCTCCATACCCAAAACCAATGATTGAACCCTTGACCTTTGGTTAAGGATGGATGAGTCTTTTCCACTCAACCACACCCTTACTCACTTGATCAATAGAAAATTGCATATTTGGTCTCTCAATTGTTGACTTTTATGTACTTGTTTTTCATTGTTAAATTTTAAAAATTTAATAAAGTATCTATGAGGTCCCTATACTATAGTGTTTTGTTCAATTTAGTCATTCTACTTTAATTTTGTTCAATTTAATCCCTATACTTTTTGTTCAATTAAGGACAATAGTTTCAAAAGTTGTCTATTTGGTCTCATGGTTACCTTGTTATTAAACTTTCTTCTCTTTTAGGAACTTAATGCTTGAAATTTCACACCCATCTCCGGAATTTCCTCCATTATTCAACCCATATACCTTGTTAGCATCAATTGCCTTGCTAATTTCATCTAATTTCAATTACATTTAATCCCTCCTTAGGATTTGAAGTGATAAAAATCATATGAAATTAGCAAGTCAATTGATACCAACAAAGCATATGGGTTATGTTATGGAAGGAAATTGGGCGCTATGTGAAATTCTAACATACCAAACAAAATCCTAATGAGTGAACTTATTGATAAGATAATCGAGAAATCAAACTGATAGCATTTGGGACAATTGAGAGATTTTAACTTGTTGAGACACTTTTATGCAAATATAATAAAATAGCCATATGCTAACAAAAAATTGTGTGAAACACAGCATTTACACAGTTTAATTTGTGAATGCAATCTACCACAATCATAGGGAAGAATCTAAGAGATGAATTTCACTGTGAATCCTTATAAACTAAAAGCAAATATAGTTGCAACTAATTGGTGTTGTTTGCATTCCAAAAGTCCAACCCTCTGCCCCACTCATCTCATAAATTAAAATTAATGCCCAGTCACACAAGTCATATGAACACCTCATTTTTATGCTGTCCAGTCAATAATGTATAGCTGTACAACGGTTCAATTTAGATAAACCAATTAAAACAAACGCTTTTTTTTTTTTTTTTTTTTTTTTTTTTTGAGAAGCATTTTTCAAATAGATCCAAAACACCACATAAATATTTCTATGTATCTTAACCGACATTTGAAAAATTACTTTTAATTTGGTTTCATAAGTTTATATAGTCGTATCCAGCTCATATATGTACATGATATACCCTTCATGCCAGTAACTTATACAGTTAAAAGTTTAAGACAATGACACACATAATAATTACTACATAATACTATAAATTGGACCCGATCTAAACCGTTAGTAGTTGGCTCAATTAGGCAAATTCTATCTCATAACATACAAAATTGAAATAACAGCATACAAAGAATCTTGACTCTTTTATACAAACCATGCCATTCGAGCTTTTCAAAGATATGTTCTTCTTCCCCCACCATTTTTTTTCAAGATTCTATCACTTTAAGAGCATAAGCATTAATATAACTTAGCCGTTGAATTGTAATTTCAAGTTAACTCAATATTCACCTAGGAATTGGTGAAGATTCACCGACGAGTGTGACGTTACCCATTGGGCTAAAATTTTGTGTACCAATTCAACATGCCCTTTAGGTCTTAAGTTGCAAAACTAGTGTTTTCTACTTAGCTAGGTTGCTTAGCTTGTTGAAGTTTTGGTCCACTTGCATGCCTATCCCCTTTGTACATAGGTTGCGTAGGGGAAGGGGAATGGGAATGAAAAACAAACAAAACTGTGGCACTTAGTACATAGAAAATAACCTGACATAAGTACTCCTCAATGGACAAATAGGAGGTCGGTGGGTGGTTTAATCATATGTGCACAACCACATAATTGTCAAAAGTTAGACAAACCTCAAACTTCATTATCTTGATGTTAACACTTCTTTGGACATTGTTGACTCCCACTTTAAGGCATTCAATCCCCTAGCTTTGGCTTAGTTAGTGTCTTTCTTTTGCTTTTATTAGCCTATATCTTAATTTTGGACTGTGACTTCATCAACTTCTTTTCATTAATTTCATTCACACTAGCAGTCAGCAGACATAGATAGATATTGATGTGTGTGTGTATATATATATATATATATATATATATATATATATATATATATATATATATATATATATATATATATATATATATATATATATATATATATATATATATATATATATATATATATATATATATGCATGCATGTGAATCAATCATGGCACCATCATTTACTAATTACTCCACCTAATAATCACCATTAATTTGCTTAATTAATTACAACCATTAATGATGGATTGATGTTGGTCACACGTGCTAGAGAAGCATATGATTTTGAGTGTCATATCGTATATGCTGTATATATTCTGACTTGTTTGATATTCAAAATATTGTATTGAGTTTTGTTAAACTAAATACTCAATACTGTGTAACGATGAAAATTCACATACTTCATCATATGTTATATGTAAAATAATAAAAATCATTGATTTTTTTTTGGACAAAGCCAAGTCAAAATTTGCAATATGTTATTTATGAGAGTACATATACAAAGAATATGTGTATATTTCTATCATGGCCACAGAGAAAGGGAGGAGAGAAATAGTTGGAAGTGAGTCTCCGATACCTCTGTAGCTGATACTTGGACTCCTTAATATAATATTTTCTTTGACAATTGTAACTCCCCCTAACATCAAAGCCACAATATCCCTATTTTAAGCTTCTCCCAAAATGATGAATCCCCAACCCTAAGGGAACCCCCCACACCCCAGCCCGACAGAGTATTTGGGAGGATGTATGTAAATCACGGTGACTCAATGGCATGGCCAAATGTCGGTGCACAAGGCCGGGATCCGTCCATTTTGGGCATAGTCCCTACACTGCCACTGTCGAAGTTCAAATTAAACATTGATCTCTTTTTCCAAATATTGCCTACTGAACCAATGAGCTAAGCCCGTACAGACACCTTAATAACTTGCATCCCTATATATATATATATATATATATATATATATATATATATATATATATATATATATATGTATGTATGTATGTATCTTGCCTCCCTCTTCTTTAATTTGATTGGTTACATTTACTACCTCCAAGTGCATGTATTATTATTCCGTCACCTTAAGTTTTAAAGAGCTCATACAACTATACATACAAGAGCTATATAAGCAAAACCAGGTGGCTGATGCTCTTGCTTCGGAGGGTCTCATCTGTGGCTCCCCTCTATTTTTTGCTCTTTTAATTCTTTACCTGTAAGGGTCAAGCTTGTTTGTCTGTATGATCTTCGGGGTTTTGCATCCCATCGGCTTATTCGCTGTTAATAATACTCGCTTTGCTTTAAAAAAAAAAAAAAAAGAAAAAAGAGCTATATATAAGCAAAACCATGAGAGCTAGCTTATACAACATTGTGTAATCCAAATTGAATAGATAGAGATGTGACCATACCAAATGCAGTGGATAATGAGAAAAAAACCAGGTAAGATGACAGTGAAATATACCAAAGACAACTCAGTTGAAAATCAAGTTCCTCCCCAAGTTGAAAAGGCAATGACAAAGAGGCAGCCAAAAGTGTGTTTGGAAATATTGAAATTCTAACTAAAGTGGTCCTAATTGGGCTATGCAAAATATTTTGAACTTGAAGAATTTTTGCAGGCCATATGCATAGATTGGCTGAATATGAATATGCATTAATTAGAGGGGTGAAAAGGAAGTTGAATCTATCTCCTAAAAAGTAAAACTCCAAATAAGAGCCACACAAAAATTAAATTAATTAAAAAATAAATAAAGTTTGGAACAATATTGGCTTTCAATTTTAATCCTATTTTTTTCAAAGGGGGGACATCTTCTATCATGTTTCACCATCATTGAGGGTTAAAGAGAGAAATGGTGCCAAGTGAAAGTAGCCATCAAAGAGAGGAATCTTCCAAGTTTAACTTGTTAAGCAACCTCACTACTTAAAACTAACCTCACTACTTGCAACCTTTTCATGAAAAACATGTAGTACGGTTTATAACTTTAATTCAATGATGATATTTTCCCTAATTCACTTTAATTTATCCCGCAGTATTATAATAAATTCAGTATCACTCATGATTTAAAAAGTATTATTAATGATTTAACTGTTGTAAATACATACAACTCAACTTGGCTAAAAAGCACTTTAACTTGCATCTCTTTTGCACTTCTCTTGCATTTCATCAATTGAGCTCAAGAAAATTAAATCTCAATCAATCACTGTGTCTTCTTGCAATGAAGGAAAACCTTGACTGGGAGCTGAGTAACCGTACCAATGATATGATCACACAGCCAGGATTGTTTTGATTTGTGAAATTACAAGTGAAATATATGTAAAAAGGATTTGGGATCATATCTATGCTTGATCACTTGCCTAAGCTACTTGCATCTTGTTCCTAACTAGAGGGACAAAGCTTGTTCTTTTTTTAGATATGCATTTATATACTCTTCTTAGTGCATGCAAATCAGCCTTGCCATTATATATATATATATGGAGCGGATCAGGTGCATTTGAGACTTCCCGTGCGGTCGTGCGAGTGGACGCACGTTAAGCATTAATCTGACGCACTTAAAGTACACAACACACGCGCATTAAGCACACAAACAAAACACATTCAGAACACAACCTCACGCATGTTAAACACAAGCATCACGCATGTTAAGTACAAGTCTCACGCATGTTAAGCACAAGCCTCACGCATGTTAAACACAAAAACACACGCACCTTAACTTTTAAAAACAACTCAAATTAAGTACACACTCACGCACATTAAGTACAAACTTCACGCACCTTAAACACACGACTCACGCACATTAAACACAAAACTCACGCACATTAAGCATAAAACTCATGCACTTTAAAGTTTCAACAACAACTCACATTAAGTACACACTCACGCACATTAAGCACAAAACTCACGCACATTACGCACATGACTCACGCATATTAAGTACAAAACTCACGCACATTAAACATTACACACTCACGCACATTAAGCACAAATCTCACGCACATTAAGCTCATGCACTTTAAAGTTTCAACAACGACTCATATTAAGTACACACTCACGAACATTAAGCACAAAACTCACGCACATTACACACATGACTCACGCACATTAAGTACAAAACTCACGCACATTAAACATTACACACTCACGCACATTAAGCACAGGACTCGCACATTAAGTACAAAACTCGCGCACATTATCACCCGCACGGGAAACACTTAAATGCACCTGAACATATATATATATATATATATATATATATATATATATATATAAAGATTAAATGAGAGCATGTGCCTAGGTGCAAACTTGTACACTTATAATAATTATATTATGCACTTTTAGAAGGTTTGTGTTGCTCTTTTGATTATTAATTATATTTTGCACATTTAGACTTTCTCTTGTGCACCAATGTACCACTATAATGTCTGAAGCTTATTTTTGAGTTGCACTTATAAGTATAGTAGTTTTCACATGTATTATTTGTGTTAGTTATACACTTTTTAGAATTCTAGTTTTTGAATTGCACAGCTAAGTATTATAAAATGATAGCTAAGTATTATAAAATGATGTACTTTGTAGTTTTGGATGGTGTACTTTAGAGTTCGTGCATTTGTAATTGGGCGTGAGTTTGCACCTGACTTTGCTAGACTATATCATGAACTTTTATGAACCAATTTTAAGGCCTGTGAAGGTGAAAAATCTCACGAGTTGCCTAAGTGATTCTAGGTTCTCCTGCCGCCGCTTGTACGCTTTTGCGCACAATACAAAAAAGTCATCACCAAGTTAAGTCCCTCAATGACTCTTTAAATTTCCAGTGGAGTTTGAATTCTCACCTTATTGTCGGGAGTAAGATTAAAACATTGATTGAACAATTACTTGAACTTCCCCGACGGAACTCAAGTTTTCTTCGACTATTAAATACATTTTTGTAATATTATAGATTGCATTGCAAATGCATTTGTAGTGTTGCAGGATTTAAAATTTTAATATTGAAGACTTGTTTTGAGACAATTGGTAGAGGTAGGGTGCATGTACACCTAGATGGCTCTGCTAATCCGATCGCCCCATCTGACCAAAATTGGACCTTAGGATTACATACAATGATTATAAACAGTCGTGTAAGTGTGTTTTGCTAATTAAAGCAAACAAAACGTGTTGCCTTTTAGTATTTGGGAGAAAATATGATAAAGTTTATTTAAGTGATTGCCTCTTGTGGATCTTAAAATGACCATTTAAATTCTCACACGTAATAAATTGGCTATTATATTATTTGTGCCACTTATAAAGTGTGCTCATCTTTATCTCTTATTCATTGAGTATACATGTTCTTTTTGGACATGCACAATGAATATTATAACAACAATAATCATTAAAAAAATATTAAAAACCAATTCCGTAAAATTTAAACTTTTAAAATTTATTTAAGATGAGGTAAACCTAGGTTCAATTCTCATTGGTAATAGTGAATACATTTTTGAGTTAGATCTCTTAGCTTGTAGACATTAGTGGAGCAAATGTTTAGTTTATGTCTCTGTGAAGCATATCTTACGATTGACCTCCTTTACAAATTAAGCCCTAAAATTAGAGCAATTGTGAAAAGCAATGGGATCCTCGAGGTTTGAATTTGGGTTCAATTTATTTTTTTTAAACCGCTCCAAGTTTAATTACAGTAACAAATGATATGAAAATTCTAAGATGACTATAGATACAAGCTGATCAATCTGTATGGGGTATAATAATTTATATAATTTTTTTTTTTTTTGAGTTGTGTACTTTGTGAATATAATCTAGACTATCTAGTACAACGCACTAGACATGCATTTTGAGTTGTACCTATAGTGCAAACTGACACGGCGTTAAATGACACCTTAAACATTTCTATAATTAATGGTAATGCTTTTAAGTATTATGGAGGCCGAAATAACGGTATTTTATCTGAAATTACTTTTAGTAAAGATCAATTACAACTCAATCGAGAAGCCGGGTGTAATATTAAACTTACCAACTTGGCAGCCGTCATATAAAAGCATGAATTGAATATGATACACACATATATAAAGTGTAGTTTGTGATGTATCATTATCATATGGAGAAATGAGAAAAGATAAAGTATAGATGAAAGAAGCCATTAGGGTTGTTGGGTGATGTTGTTGCCTGATAAGGAGAGGACAATGGCACACGCAGTATCTTCATCATCATCATATATCATCGATCTTCAATTCTTTAATTCCCCGCTCCGATCCGTTTTCTGGAGATATCGGTTTGGTCCACGTGGTTGACAAGGGAAGCACACCATCAATAACAATAATAATATTACACTAATAATACAATTTCTTTTTCTTTTTTCTTTTTGGTATCCCATTTCTTAAGATATAGTTTTAATTTGGGTATGATGATTGTTGAAGATGTTTGGTCAGATATAGAGGCTTGGACATGCACTAGGGCACTGGTCCCAGATGAGGCATGGTCCTATTATGTCCTCTAGGCTTTTGAGAATGGCTACTTGGCTAGCTAGGGACTAGGGTTTGTCACGTGATCGAACTTTCAGAGTAATTTATCTGATTTTATTGACGTATACACATATATATGACACAAAGTTAGGGAATTGAACCAGTTCTCTTATATAGAGTTGGAGGTTAAATTATTATTATTATTATTTGTAAAACATATTGATGATATTGTTGGGCTATGACTTGGAGAGTCAAGTTCAGCATCCTATCATCGGACCATGGCGCTAACTGTTATGTAAGTATAAGGAAATAAAGTTGTGTCTTCGCTACTAGTTATATCTTTTGGTGTAGTAGTACTAAACGATTGATCCAATAATTGGTTTCAGAGTCATGGTCACGTACGGGTTCGAAGGTTGGCAGGTGCTGAGAGGATTATTAGGCGTGGCTAGTTGTGATTTTGCTATTAGCTATAACTTTTGGTATAGTGATAAACATTAGCTATAATTGATCCTATAGCTTAGTCTATGATAGTTTTCTAGACTGTTTGCGTCAAATTCTTCTAATTAAGCAATCAAAATTAGAGATTTTTTTTTTTTTTCCACTTTTTGTCCTCTGGATATTGTACATACTTCTCCATCATACATTTGATTTTTAATTACCAAGTTAATTTCCTCATTTGGTATATGACTATCAAATTCCATCCACAGTTGGTGTATGACTATCAATACCTATCACATTTGATCCTTTTGATTGATTTTTTAGCCAACTTTAGTCGAAATCTCTAACATAACAATCATATGAGTTATTGAAATTTAAGTGGCATGCAAACGGTCGACATAGTTGAATATAGTGATCTTTGGGTTAGCGTTAAAAATCAAATAAGATTATAGAGAAAAATTGATCGGAATGACCAAACATGGGATGAATTTTGATAATTATATATGTACACATACATACTCATGTGTACATAAGGACACCTAGACCGATTTTTGCAACATACGTGTCATTCCGATCCAGATATATATATATATATATATATATATATATATATATATATATATATATATATATATATATATATATATATATATATTGTTTATATATAGTTCAGGTGCGGCGGTGTTCTTAGGTGCGGCGTCACCAATAGTTCAATAAATATACACCATTAACGATAGGAAAATACACCATAAAAATACACACAAATTAGGTACGCATCACAAAAAATACACCATTAGGCGTGAGAAAAAACACCATACAGTGTTCGAAAATACACCATTGGGGTGTGATGAGTTATATGGTGTATTTTTTGGATTTGTTGTGTATTCTGTGATGTTTTTTTGCATTTCATTGTGGTGCGTTTCCCTTACACTGTTGGTGTATTCTGTAATCCCGCCGCACCGCCGCACGGGAAGTGTCTGCCGCACGAGAACTTTTTCCTATATATATATATATATATATATCATGCAAAAAGAGAATTGAACCATACAGAATTCAAGATTGCTTTAATTTCAAGTTTTAAAACCTATTGAAGTCAAATATATATTATATATGATAATAACGTTACGTTCTAGGCCATTCGCGTCAAATCCTTTACATTGCATGTGACAAGTTGATGAACAGATAAGGAATTGAAATTATATTGTTGACCAACTTAATTGGTAGCTAGTTGAAGAATGGATATATATGATAGGGCATTTTAACTTGTTGTTACTTCAATTCACAATTCACATGCACGCATACTAGCTTGCTGTTCTCTTCCCTGGGTGGCCTTCTCTTCATCTCTTCATTCCAAACACGACAAGCAATGTGGTATATCACAAACCTTTTTACAATTGACATATATTTGACTCAGCCATGGAGCTTCACATGCAGGGCCGGTCCAAACATTTTATAGGCCCGGGGCGAAATTTAAAAAAGGGCCCCTATATAAAAGATTAAAATTAAAATTAAATAATACTAATAAAATCATGATGTCAAATAACATGAAATAAGATTAGAAAATTTTTAACAATTTTTTTAAATACAAATTAAATATTCATGTCATTCAATCCTTGCAAAAATAAAGATTAATATTCTGCATAAATAAATGAAATTATAACATATAGGCCAATTAATTCCGAATAAATCCCCATTAATATTTGGACATCAACATTCAACATGAGCAATTCACAAAGATTAAAAAGAGACAATATGAATCACTACATCAAAGTAATTAGTAAATTAAACCAAAAAATTACTTTGCCATTTGACAGATGCCATTTTACTTTGAGAAGGAATAGATACAACAATACAACTTATTCAATTAACAATAGAGCTTATTCAATATTTCAATTAACAATTAGGAATTAAGAATTCTGGATAAATGGATAATTATTTACGCAACAAACTAAGCCATGACTTGTAGTTTTCAATTCTGCGAATCCCAATTAAAAATGATCATTCTTAAATAAATTATAGAGCTTTCAGAAATCAGAATTCTACAAATTCCAAATGTAGTGCATTCTACAATTATGCAAATCCTAATTCTCAAATGGCCAAATCATAGACTTTTCAACAATACAGTTAATAATATCGCCTAGTTCCCAAATCATATCTTTCAAAAAAAAAATCTCAAATCATAAAAATTAAAATACCTTTGCAAATTACAATTGTAGACCAGAGTGGTGAAGGCGCGACGAACAGAGTCAGGATCGGCTGACCGCAGAAAAGATTTGTTATTTGTGGATTATGAAAGTAGATTTTCGATTCACTCGATTGCCCATTCTTATTTAGCTTCTGGACTTTTAATAACTCCTTGAGAGGAATTGAACGATTGCTGTGGCGAAGAAGTATTGAATGGTTGCGACTTGCGATGCGCCAATGCCTCTTTTCTCCGGTTCTTCCTGAATCTTCCGTCTATTTAACTTCCATAAGAAGTCATTAAGTCAAAAATAATTAAATAATTTTTTCTAGTATATACTAAGTATATATAATATACAATGTATTATTATATCTTAGTCTATGGGCCCCCTCTAGGGATGGGCCCTGGGCAGGGGCCCAGCCTGCCCATGCCCCAGGGCCGGCCCTGTTCACATGGGAGTTAAGAAAATGTGCCACTCCCCATTCACAATTTTTCTACAACTAGTCCAATCTCATGGCCCCTTTGGCTTCTTCTAAGTTCAAGCTAGGAGATCCTATCGTACCTTGCTGCATTCTCATGCATGATCAAACGCTTATTACTATGCCAAAAGGTAGAGCTAGTAGTTGGACCGTACCTGCTTTGATACCAATTGTCAAAGAAGTGCTTATTACTGTGCCAAATTTTAGGACTATAGGATATTGACACCTGGCTGCTACGTGTCACCATCTTATCCTCCTCCCCTTCTTGGTAGTTTGTTTGTTTCTGTTTAGCAGTTATTAGCAGTTAGCTTCATCTCTTCTTTCTTGTATCTCTTGTATAAAAGGGAGCTTTGGTCCTCCAGTTGACAATAAAATGAAACAGTTACTTCTTTTCATCTTCTTCCATTTCGTGAAATGGTATCAGAGCAAAGAAATTGAGAACTCACTCAATCTGCTCCAATGGCAGTCCAACCTAATCCAATGACGGCGTGGCCTTCGATCGGAGAACGAACCACACCGGGAAATTACACTACGGCAGATCCAACAGCAAATCAAGCTACTGGAAATCCAAATCCGATCCCTTCGTCTTCCACAACTAATGCCAGAGAGGTAACATTTGATCCTCAGGCTCACTCAAATCCTTACTTCTTGCACATGAATGAAAATCCGGCACTGGAATTAGTCTCATTCCAGTTAGATGGCTCAAACTACCACCCTTGGGCTAGAGCCATGACTATGGCCTTATCCTGTAAAAACAAGGTGGCCTTCATCAATGGAACCATTACAAAACCTAGCATGGATAATGTAGAAAAGTACCTTGCCTGGGAAAGATGTAACAATATTGTTGGATCCTGGATTGTGCGAACCCTAGCTCCAACAATTGCACACAGCGTATTGTGGATTGATACAGCTTGTGGCATCTGGAATGACCTCAAGAGGAGGTTTAGTAAGCAGTATCTCTTTCGCATTGCAGAGATCAATTGTGAAATTTACCAAACTAAGCAGAGAGACAGTTCACTAAATGAGTATTTCACTAGGCAAAAGTTGTTGTGGGATGAATTGAGTATTCTTAGGCCCTTGATGAGTTGTGCCTGCAATGTTAAATGTGAATGTGGCAAAAAGATTGATGAATTGAATGAATACTCTGGAAAAGATAAGCTATCCATCTTCTTGATTGGATTGCATGAGAAATACACAGGAGCTAGGAACCAAATTATGCTTATGAGGCCTTTGCCAGATGTTAATGAAGCCTATTCAATGATTGCTCAACAAGAAAGACAGTTTCAAATGGCTGATATTGGCTTTGGAAGCCAACTACACCAAACTGGGGAAAGTAACACCACAGGCAGTGTGTTTATGGCTAGAACAGATGGAAACTCTCAGGCAGGGTTCAAGAAGTTTTCAACAACGAATAAAAGACCTGTGTGCACACATTGTGGTTACACAGGGCATACAGAAGACAAATGCTATAAGAAGCATGGGTATCCCCCAGGCTGGAGACCTAAATCCAAGAATCAAGGCTATGCAAGTGCAAATCAGACACAAGGATCATCAACACACCAGCAGACTAACAGTAGTGGGGTGTCATTCACTCATGATGATTTTGCAAGGTTTCTTGAGTTCATGCAGTCCAAGAAACCAACTAGTGAGAGCTTGAATTCACCTTTTGATCAACCCCCAAAGGCTCTAGTCAACACTTTATCCACTGGTTTCCAGAATGAAGGTATGCCTCCCTCACTCAACTCTGTTAAAATCAACAAGAATGACTGGATTGTGGATAGTGGTGCTACCCACCACATTATTTGTGATTTGGAAATGTTAAGAGATCAAAAGGAAGTCCATAATTTACATGTTGATTTGCCAAATGGCCAACAAGCTGCTATCAGCTTTACTGGATTAGTTCATCTGTCTGCTGAGCTTGTTTTGCATAATGTGCTTTATGTTGCTGGTTTCCATTATAATCTGATTTCAGTAGGAGCTCTTGCTAAGAACACCAAATGTGTCATAGAAATGCAGTCTGATAAGTGTGTTATACAGGATGCTATCCAAGGAAGGTGATTGGAAGGGCTGAGCTGAGAAATGGTCTATACTACCTAGTCTTTCCAGTTGAATATTTGTCTGTATGCAATTCCATTTCAGTTCATAATAAATGTATCATGTGGCATGCAAGGCTAGGGCATGCCTCATACTAAAAAATACAGTTGTTAAAAGGGTTAGAACCCACCATTCAGTCAAATAAAGAGTTGATTTGTGATAGTTGCCACTTTGCTAAACAAAAAAGGCTTCATTTTCCTTCTAGTACCTCTTTATCTGCTAACTGTTTTGAATTGCTACATGTGGATATATGGGGTCCTTACAAAGTGGCTACCATTCATGGGCATCATTATTTCCTTACAATCCTTGATGATCATAGTAGAGCAGTTTGGGTGTATTTGATGAAGATGAAATCTGAAACCAGAGGTTTACTTACAGAATTTTGCAACTTAGTAGAAAATTAGTTTGGGACCTCTGTTAAATGTATCAGGTCAGATAATGGGTTGGAATTCAACATGACAGATTTCTTTCAACAGAAGGGCATTGTGCACCAAACATCATGCACTTACTCCTCAACAAAACAGTAGAGTTGAGAGAAAGCATGGCCATTTATTGTCAACTGCCAGGGCTCTTAGGTTTCAGGCCAGTCTTCCAGAGAAGTTTTGGGGGGAATGTATTCTACATGCTGCTTACATAATAAACAGGCTCCCATCAGCTGCCCTAAACCACAAGATTCCCTACCAAGTCCTAATGAAGAAAGTACCTCAGTTTCAACACTTAAGAGTTCTTGGATGACTAGCCTATGCTACTGTGCTAGGACCTAAGTCTAAATTGGATGCAAGGGCTAGGAAGTGCATCTTCCTTGGCTATGCTAATGGTGTGAAGGGCTACAAGGTGTATGATCTCAAATCCAAAGAAATGTCTGTATCAAGAGATGTGATTTTCTGTGAGGACATTTTCCCTTTCCAGCAGATTGATAATGCAGAGAATGGAACCCCTAAGATCATACTTCCTACTGATGGAACTATTCCCATTGAGTTTCCAGAAATTCCCCAGGGACAAGCCACTGAATGTAGAATCCAGACAAGTTCTAATTCTGGATGTGATTCCCCTGATGAGCAGAATGAGCAGACTCATTCATGGAGTGGGACAAATGAGCAGATGTTTGATGATGATCAGGTGTCAAATGAGCAGGTGTCTAATGATGTGGCTCATATCCCACCCTCTGAGATTCCCCAACAAGTTCATAGAAGATCAACCAGGCAGAAACAACCTCCACATTACTTACAAGACTATGTATGTCAGAGTGCATCTGTAAAGACATCTCCCCATGACATGTGCAAAGTCCTCAGTTATGACAGACTGTCACCACATTTTCAATCCTTTGTTATGAACATTTCTTGCCAAGTTGAGCCAAAGAATTATCAAGAGGCAGCAAAGTATGAATGCTGGACAAAAGCCATGAAAGAAGAGAGCAGTGCACTGGAAAAGAACAACACCTAGGAATTAGTGGATTTGCCCCCTTCCAAAAGGCCAATTGGCTGCAAGTGGGTCTACAAAATCAAATACAAGTCTGATGGCACTATAGAAAGGTATAAAGCAAGACTTGTGGCAAAGGGGTATACTCAAACACTTGGTGTTGATTATTTAGATACCTTCAGTCCAGTAGCCAAGATGACCACCATTAGAGTCCTCCTGGCAATAGCAGCAGCAAAGAACTGGCACCTCCACCAAATGGATGTCAACAATGCTTTCTTACATGGGGATTTAAATGAAGAAGTATATATGCAACCACCACTTGAATTTCCAGGCACAAATAATGGGAAGGTCTGCAAGTTAAACAAGTCATTATATGGGCTGAAACAAGCCAGTAGGCAATGGAATACTAAGCTGAATATTGCCCTACACAGTATGAGATTCAAGCAATCCATGGCTGACAGCTCCTTGTTTACTAGAATGAGAGAAGGCTCTTTTGTGGCACTACTAGTCTATGTGGATGACATTGTTGTGACTAGTTTTGACTTAGAAGCCATTCAAGAGGTAAAAAGACAGTTGAATACAAACTTCAAAATAAAAGATTTAGGGGCTTTGAAGTACTTTCTTGGCTTGGAAGTGGCTAGGCAAAGCAAAGGTATTGTTGTTTGTCAGAGGAAATATGCTCTTGAGTTACTCAATGGTGCTGGTTTCACCAACTCCAAAGCAGTTCACAGCCCCACAGTTCCATCCCACAAACTTAGCAAAAATGATGGAGAACCTCTAGCAGACAATTCTTAGTACAGGAGGCTTGTTGGTAAGCTGTTGTATCTGACCATCACAAGACCAGACATTAGCTTTGCAACACAACAGCTGTCCCAGTTCCTTGACAATCCCACTCACCTTCATCTACAAGCTGTCCATAGAGTATTAAGGTACATCAAGGCAGCTCCAGGCCAAGGCTTATTTTTCCCTTCCTCTTCTGATTTACACCTGAAAGCTTTCTCAGATTCTGATTGGGGGGCCTGCTTGGACACAAGGAAATCTGTTACTGGTTTTTGCACTTTCCTAGGGGATGCACTGGTCTCATGGAAGTCAAAAAAAGCAAGCCACCATTTCTAAATCATCATCAGAGGCTGAGTATAGAGCCTTAGCAACAACAACATGTGAAGTCCAATGGCTATGTTTTCTGCTTGCAGACTTTGGGGTAAACCAGAATACTCCTGTGGCTATGTATTGTGATAGCAGGTCTGCTATTGCTATTGCAGAGAACCCTATGTTTCATGAACGTACGAAACATATAGAACTGGATTGTCACCTAATTAGAGAGAAGCTCAATAGAGGAGTTATCAAGCTGTTCCATGTATCATCTGCAAATCAGCTAGCTGATACTTTTACTAAGGCACATTGTCCAAGTTCGTTCCACAATTACATTTCCAAGCTTGGATTGTTAGATTTGTATAATCCAGCTTGAGGGGGGCTTTTAGGACTATAGGATATTGACACCTGGCTGCTACGTGTCACCATCTTATCCTCATCCTCTTCTTGGTAGTTTGTTTGTTTCTGTTTAGCAGTTAGCTTCATCTCTTCTTTCTTGTATCTCTTGTATAAAAGGGAGCTTTGGTCCTCCAGTTGACAATAAAATGAAACAGTTACTTCTTTTCATCTTCTTCCATTTCGTGAAACCAAAAGCTTAGCTAATAACAAAAGTACAGCTTTATTTTCCTTATAATTGTGTAATAGTAAACTCTTCATTTCGATGGCAAGATGATGGACTCCACCTTTCAAGTCGCCGCCCAAAATACCTATACCATAACTTCCCTGCAATCAACATTATATATATATATATATATATATATATATATATATATATATATATATACACACACACACACACACACACACACACACACACAAGTTTTTCACATGCATTGTGTGAATGAGATAATGCTCAATAGTTAAGTATTTCAAAGTATATCAATACAAGATTATATAAGAGATCAGATGTGTAAGTATATGAATTGTAAGACAATATAGGAGGGGTTGATTATAATTGTCAATAAAATAAACGTTTACAACTTTGTAAAAACACTAGTCTAAATACTTAGTCTAAAAACAATAGTCTAAATAAATACTACTTTTGGTTTGAATTTCTCTAAGTCTTCTATTTCTTTTGGATAATATTGTCATTGTTTTCATCTTCAGTATTTATCATCTTCTTTTTTTTATTGATAGTACGTCTTTCCTGTGCTATTGGATTACAGGTGATAATATAAAGGACATCGTCATATATATATTTTCGCATAACCGGCCAATTGTCATCTTATGCTAATAAGTATACTTTCTACTTTGTTTGTGAATCCTAAACACAAAGTGAGTCTGTAATATATGGTGTTACCTATTAGGACTCTATTATCCATATTAGACTAGGACTATATTATTCGTGTTAGACTAGGATTCTATCTAGCATCTCTATATATTCGCTCCCTGTACTCTCAGACATTATTATTGAATACAACACAATTATATTCTCATCTGGTATCAGTTAGCCAGGGTTTTCTTTTCCAACATCCATGTTCCTCACTTCGTAGCAGTAGCCGATGGCATCAAACCAAGATACATGGTATCAGAAGCGGTCCGGTCAACGACGTGACGTTGATGATCCGTGTCAAATTTGTAACGGTTTCGGCCACACGGGAGCCAATTGTGTTTGGCGTTATGATGATCCGTGTCAAATTTGTGACCGTTTTGGTCACACGGGAGCCAATTGTTTTTGGCGCTATGATGATCCGTGTCAAATTTGTGACCGTTTTGGTCACACGGACAATAATGTTTTCTTTGAGTTCCACCCTCTTTGTTTATATGTGAAAGACATTTTGACCAAGAAGGTTCTTTTTAAGGGTCATGCGTCTGGGGGTCTCTACACATGGCCTGCGTCTTCTGCTTTCCCTGCTGCATTTGTTGCTGCACGGTCCTCTTACGTTTGGCACATGCGGTTGGAGCATCCTCATTCTCGAGTCTTACGTAAAATTTTAGCGTCTTCATCTGTTGGTACATTTAATTCTAGTGATCTTCCCAATGTCTGTTCCTCTTGTCAATTAGGAAAATCTTCTCGTTTTCCTTTGTCTCGTGTCGAAACTACTAGTACGCATCCTTTGGAATTAATTTATTCAGATATTTGGGGCCCTGCGCCATTATTTTCTGCGTCTGGCTTTAAATATTTTGTGTTGTTTGTGGATGATTACACTCGTTATATGTGGTATTATCCCATGCGTGCTAAATCTAATTTGTATGCTATATTTGATAAGTTTCGGTCACTAGTTGAACGTTCCTTTTCTCGCAAGATTATTTCTTTTTAATTTGATTTAGGGGGAGAATATAAAAAGCTTGGTTCCACTCTTGCGTCCTTAGGTATTCGTCACAAGCAATTATGTGCGTATACTCATGAACAAAATGGCAGGGTAGAACGTAAGCATAGGCATGTTGTTGAAACAGGACTAGCATTAATGGCTCAATCCTCTGTTCTGTCTCATTTTTGGGATTATGCTTTTGAAACTGCGGTTTATCTAATCAATAAAATGCCCACTCCTGTCTTATCTGATAAATCTCCTCATTATCTTTTGCATCGGTCTCCTCCATCTTATTCATATCTGCGTGTTTTTGGGTGTTTATGCTTTCCAAATCTGCGTCCCTATAATCGCAACAAACTACAGTTTCGGTCATCCCTTTCTGTCTTTCTAGGATATCATCCATCTTTTCGTAGCTATCGTTGTTTAGACACTAACACTAACAAGGTTTTTATCTGTCGCCATGTGCGATTCGATGAGGCTGTCTTTCCTTTTGTTGCTTCTGTGGATTCGCAGGTTCCAAAACCACGCCCGGAGCCGTGGGGTGTTGCACCAATTGTTTCTGGTGGTGATCGATCCGACTATTGTCACGGCTCGTGACCCTCCTGCCGCGCCCATAGCCGCTTCTGACCACCACCGCCAGCAGCCTGCTACTGCCGAGCCCGTGACCGAGTCCGAGCGGACAGTCACGGACCAGCCGGCTCCTCGGCCAAGAGGCCGGCCTCGTGGTCGGTCTTGTCATGCGCCCTCACCCGTTCACTCTCATGGAATGAATACGAGAAGTTCGGGACCACATGATCATGTTGCTTTATCTGCTGCTGCTGTTACTCCTGAACCTACATGTTTTACTCAAGCGGTTAAATTTCCTGAATGGCGGGATGCAATGGATTTGGAATTTAATGCCTTGGTGCACAACAATACATGGAGGCTTGTTCCCTTTAAATCAGGTATGAATGTAGTTGGATGTAAGTGGGTGTTTAGAACCAAGAGAAAGGCTGATGGTTCGATTGAGTGTTACAAGGCTCGGTTAGTTGCCAAGGGATTCAATCAAATTATCGGCGAGGATTTCTTTGAGACCTTTAGTCCCGTTGTTAAACCGACTACGGTACGTCTTCTTTTATCCTTAGCTATTTCTCGTGGATGGACTATTTGACAGTTGGACATACACAATGCTTTTCTAAATGGCAATCTCGCTGAGACGGTTTATATGCACCAGCCCCCTGGGTATGAAGACAAAACGATGCCCGGGCACGTTTGTCTCCTTCAACGTTCTTTATATGGGCTTAAGCAAGTTCCACGTGCTTGGTTCACTCGTTTGCATGATTTTCTGGTTTCTGCTGGTTTCTCACCTTCCAAGACGGATGTCTCTCTATTTATATATTCACATGGCAATACTCGTTTATATTTTCTGGTTTATGTGGATGATATTTTGGTTATGGGATCTGATCCGGCTCATGTGACTGCTCTTATTGACAAGTTGGCTCTTGAGTTAAAGTTCGTGATATGGGTGTGCCCTCGTTCTTTCTGGGTATTGAGACCATTCCGTTGTCTGATGGCATGCGTCTGTCTCAACAACGGTACATGAAGGATATTCTAAAACGAGCAGGTATGGTTGATTGCAAGCCCGTGGCTACTCCGGTTTCAACCACGAAGACCGAGACTTACCATACGCTGATCCCACTCAGTATCGCAGCTTTGCAGATGCTCTGCAATATCTTACGGTAACTCGGCCTGATCTTTCCTATGCAGTCAATCGTTTGTGTCAACACATGCACTCTCCCTCTACTGCGGATTGGGCGGCTCTCAAGAGGGTGTTACGGTATGTAAATGGGACACTACATCTTGGTCTTAAGATTACGTCTTCTCCTTCTCTAGATTCGGATTGGGCTGGCAATCCTGATGATCGCGAATCTACTAGTGGTTTTGCTGTATTTTTGGGGACCAATCTTGTCTCATGGGTTTGTTGAAAACAACATACTATGGCTCGTTCATCAACTGAGGCTGAATACAAACGACTGACTGATGTCTCTGCAGAGGTTACTTGGCTCGTCTCTCTGATGAAGGAAATCGGGTTTGCGCCACCTTGTGTGCCCAAACTCTGGTTTGACAATCTGGGAGCTACTTATCTGTGTGCTAATCCGGTGTTTCATGCTCGCACCAAGCACATTGAGATTGACTACCACTTTGTTCGTGATAAAGTCACGAAGAAGGAATTACAAGTCAATTTTATTTCTACCAAAGATCAGATAGCGGATATTTTTACTAAGTCTCTTTCGTCTGTACGTTTTAATTTACTCTGTTGCAAGCTCAATGTTTTGGCTGACCAACCTTGTGCTTGAGGGGGAGTATTAGGACTATTTGGACTCTATTATCCATATTAGACTAGGACTATATTATTCGTGTTAGACTATGATTCTATCTAGCATCTCTATATATTCACTCCCTGTACTGTCAGACATTATTATTAAATACAACACAATTATATTCTCATCTTACCAACAATAACAAAACATGCATTGACCGGCGTTCTTATACGTTATTTTATAGTTTCAAACAGATAATAACTAATTTTACAAAACATATTTGTAGATTTATACAAACAGTAATTAATATATGATGACAACGTAATTAAATGTTAAAAATTTAATTGGTCAAGTTGTTGATTTTGTAATCACAAAGTTATAAATTTGATTTTGAGCGGGAATGAACTAATAATAACCTTCTTGATTTAAGCCGGTTAATTATAAACAACTTATGTTAGTTTACCTCCCGACTAAAATCACAAAGTCGGATTTATTTAATACACACTCTCAAATAGTAATTATGAATTTTCCACATCGTCCCAACAAAATTAAGTTACATATAATCTCTCATCTTTAAACGACCCAAGGGACAAAGAAGGTATATAAAATTTTATTATCGATTTATTGAATAACTGATAGTTACAAATAATGTATGATTTTTTTCGCATTTATTTTGATTTTCACATATAAATATATATTAGTATTTCTTATGCGCGATGCGCAAAAAATAGGTGCACAATATTAATATTTTATATTAAAATTTTAAATTTATTTAGATTTTAGATATTTAAATTATTGTAAATAATAATAATAATAATAATAATAATAATAATAATAATAATAATAATAATAATAATAATAATAATAATAATAATAATAATGTAAAACATTTCTATAAATTTAATATTTATATTTTAAGATATAAGTAACATATAACCTCAATATATAATGTGTATATTATTATTGAAAATAAGAAAATATATGGTGGATGCATGTGCATGGTAGCAATAGTGGAAAATATAACGGAAGTTATAACGGTAGGGGTATGTTTGTCCAAAATATTGTATAGTACAACATTTATAGCATAATGTATAATAAAATTTAACGGAAAAAACGGACATAAATGAAGGGTATAACCTTCATCTACACTTATTATGTTTTTAGATAACCGCGATTTGGTTTTTGGTTTTAGTTTTGAACCGTCGGTTCACGATTTCGGATCCAATTTGAACTGCTGGTTCAAACTTTCTATTAATTTTTTTTAAATATTCTAAATTCAACAATTAATGTATTTTATTTTTTCCATTCAGAACATGAACGGATAGTTTCGGTTCGCGATTTTAATAAACTCTAAATATCGTGTTTCGGTTCTAAATTATCATCATAACCTTTCTATTTGGTTGCTATAGTGTCTGTTCGATTTGAACCAAATCGTGGTTATACTTGGTTGGAGAAAAAAAATAAATGAAATGTTTATTTTAAGCGTTAATATGTACATTTAATGTATCAGAAAAACTGTCACTTAAATAATTCAGGAGGGAAAAGTGTTATAAGTATATAATATTCGAAAAAAAAGTGTCATTTTCCCGAAAAATATTATCAACGATTAACTCCCAGATGCTCTGTAGGGTAAGGATGTGAGGGCCCCTTGGAGTTGGAGATTCAACTTTTTGGGAAGAATATTGTCAACAAAGGATTATGAGTTTTCGTATTTCCCAAAAGTCTACCTACCTTTCCCTAAGTACATGGCATTTAATATTATCCTTTCATATCCTTATACTAGGTCATAAATAGCTAGAGTTTGTAAGCCTATATAGAGAAGGGATGAAATCCCCTGCTTTCTTTCTGGGTTATTCTATTTCTTAAAAATTTTCTCTCTTCACTTGTTGTCATGTCGATCTACGGACCGTTTCCTCGTCCTACATCACGAGCATAAACAACAAAGGAGAACGAAAATTCTAATATTATCAAATAATAAGCTTTGCTTTGCTAGTAACCACACAGTGCAATGTTTAAATCTTACTAATTTTCAGAAAACAAATGAATGAATTTGACCTTGTTGTGAGCGTGTACAAGCATTTGAGTGCTTGTAAGTCAGTTGAAACACATCTTCAAATTTATCTCATTCAACTGACTTCAGGACAGTAACGGTGAGATATGCTTAAGTTTGGGGTTCAAACTTATAAAAAATTAACCGCTAATTGCATCCAGGGGCAAAGAAGGAACATGAAAATTCCATTAACAAGTGACAAGGGCATTGATGAGTAGGAATACATATGTATAGCATTATGGCAATTACATAGAATGAGAGTTGAGTTGGTTGATGAAGGTGATCTGAGTGGAGAGTTGATGGATTTAGGCGTGCTAATTTTTGGTATGGACTAACTCTAATTGTGGGCGCGCATGGAAAATAATGGACACTCCATCGGATTATGAGCACGACACTCTTGATTTAAAAACCCCCAAAAAAATTTACTAAAATTCTTGTTGACAAAATTAATGGTGAGAACAAAACTCACTATATATATATATATATATATATATATATATATATATATATACCAGTCGATACACACTCCGTGATTTACTTCATCCACAAGTCTCAGCTCCGAGAGGTCGCCCTCAAGTTTGGAGTTCAAACTTGTACAAATCAAGGTGGTTATATTTTGATGGTGTTTGGTAAATAGTTGTTAGCTGATTGAATTAGTGGGTTTGACTAGTTGATAGTTAGCTGATTGTAGAAAAATGTTTGGTAAATTAGCTGTTAGCTAATAACTGATTACATGCAAAATGAACTTTTCAAAAAGTTAGTTGAAAAAACTACTTTGAATAGCTTTTTGAATTTTAGCGCTTTAAGGCAATAAACTGTTACTCAAAACTAATTATTCAAACACTCATATTGGCAATTTAACCAAGTCAAATAGCTAATAATTATCAAATAAACTAAAATTAACTAATAAACTAACTATGTTACCAAAAAGCCCCTTTTGTCTCAAATGAATATCTAATGATAACTCAACCATTTAAGACGGTTGGTGTATGTTGTGCTACGAGAAAACAACAAAATACATATTGATACTTCTAAATGAATGGCTATTGAACAATAGAAAATCTATATAAATGTGGTCATGATAAATAGTGATCGTCCAATCTATACATATATTGGATTCTATGTTAATGTTTCTAAAATTACGGCTTGAGTCACTTCTCAAATTAACATTTAATGGTACATGTTAAGTGCATGCCATATCAAACTTTAATAGGAATATGAATGGTTATCAACGTTGGTTCTTTCAAAATAAGTTATCCTAAATATATATTCCCCAAAATTGTGGGGCATACTTTCACAGTGGATATTTGTGAAGTGGCCTCCTGCCCCCAACTGTGGGGAAGACAACAGCAGATAGAGAGAGAGAGAGAGCTTAGTACAAAAGGCACTATAAGTCTACAAGATTTAGCACAACACAAACTCTCACCAAAAAGCCTATCTCCCACACATTATTCAGAGAAAATAAAAGTAGGAAGAGAGAGAGAGAAGAAGAAGTATGGAGGTGGGAAAGGAGAAAGAAGCATTACAACAGTCCAAATTCAAAAGAATTTGTGTGTTCTGTGGCAGTAGCCCTGGCAAGAAGAATTCCTATAAAGAAGCAGCCATTGAACTTGGCAAAGAATTGGTATATATTTCTTTACATATCTCCTTTGTGTTTTCTCTCTTTCTTCCCCTCCAACCTGCCCGAAAGGCTGACGTAATTATGTTTAGCCCAAGCTAACGTAAATCTGTCTAAGCCCGGACTGACATAATTTTGTACTGTCTTAACTAAAAGTTTAAATTGTTTCGATGTTATCGTCTCTAAGTTTAATTTAATATATAGTTGTTGTTGAAGAGGCTAAGAAAATTGGGTTTCATTTTCATTTTAATGAATTTTATATTCTTATTCTTATTTTCATATTAGGTATCAAGGAATATAGACTTAGTGTATGGAGGAGGAAGCATTGGGTTGATGGGACTGGTCTCTCAAGCTGTTTACAATGGTGGCCGTCATGTCCTTGGGTAACTTATTTTCTGCACTCTCCATTTCTTTTCTTCTATTGTTTTTATCAGCCCCACTACTATACAAATAATTAATTTATTGCAATTAATAAACATATACGTAGTATATTATATTACTTATAGCACCAACCGATTCAACCAAACGAAAACTAATATTTAGATGTCACATTTAAAATCAAGTTTAAGACGTACCAACACATATATACGGTCCTAGCTACTTTTATGATGAATTGACGATTATTCTCGTTAAAATTTAATAGTTATGTATTATTATTGAATGTTGACTGTAACGAGATTGTAGACTTTTAAAAAGTTTGTGCAAGTAAAATGCGTTAATTACATGAAGTCCTTACTACTTTTTGTCATGTTCTTGTCCCCAGAGTTATTCCCAAGACTCTTCTGCCAAGAGAGGTATGCTCCTTTTGTCACATTCCTGTCATTCTTCATATTCTTTTGGGCAAAAAAAAAAATTTGAAAAATATTAAATTTGGATTAAAAATATTAGCTTTAGAAATGAGTTAATGCCATATAGGGTCCTCACGTTTAGTCCTAAACTTTCAAATTAATTATATATGGTCCTTCGACTTTTAAATTGTTACAATCCGTGGTCCAAGTTAACCACCATGGTCCTTCAACTTTCGAATTTAACCAACCATGGTCCTCCTAAAAGGACCATGGGTGGTTAACTTGGACTACGAATGAATAAAAATTTAAAAGTCGAAGAACCATAAATGATCAATTTAAAAGTTTAAGATTACACGTGGAAAAATCACTATACTCGAACTCTTTTAGAAATGCTTTTAAGGACGATGGAAAAATGTAGTCTCGTTATCAAAAATGGTATATTATTTGTCCATCGTGTGGTGGACTCATTTTCTTGAATTTCAACCTCAGCTTTATCATCTTGTTTGCCATTATATTGTTGTCTGTGTCTGGACATTAAAGTTAGTACAAGGATTTTTGTTGTTGATTACGTGTTTGGTGTGATTGTTACACATTTTTTTGTGCTTGCTATCTAGTCCTCCTTTACCTTTGTCTCCTCACCATTTCTTTTTTTTGCTATTTTTTTTTTTTTTAAACTGTATTGCCACCTTTTTATTATCCGACCTAGTTAACTAGATTCTCGGATAGCGATATATGTGTGTGTTAAGCATATAATATATAAAATATAAACGTGCAATTCAGTTATCAAAGACATAATATATAATTCAATTTGGACCATTGATAGACTCATGGGACAATTTTATTAGGTTAACCTAGATTGATATTGCGAAAAGTCATGGATTACGTTCTAATCTCAATATCGCCCAATTAAAAAGAGACGTATTGTAATGAATGTCGTGAATTTGTTTGTATCTGATTTCTAATTTTAGCCACATTTGTGGGCATGAGTGAGGGTTGTCTCCTTGTTACCATTTTATCTTCTTAGAGATTGAAGACAACCTTATAATTCCAACCAAGCCAAGTATAATTCCAACCAAGCCAAGTATAGGGAGTTTGATTGAGTGGTTGTTTTTGTGCCATTGCTTTTGTCATTGTAGTTAGGACTTTGATATATATATATTCGTGAAATTTGTCTGAATCTCTTCAAATACCATGCATGCCCCTATCAACAAACACCCTCCAAATTGTTTCTCAAAATCTTTAATCCATCTCTACTGGCATGTTTGGTTCATGGAATAGGTCAGGAATGGAATAACATTCCTTGGAATAGACCTATTACATCGTTTGGTTGGATCATTTTGTTATGGGAATAGCATGCCTAGGAATGGGCTATTACCTTCGCAAGGGGAATAGCCATTCCTAGGGGGAGCCTTGGTATTAGCTATTCCCATGCCTTTGGGAATAGCTTTTATATCACAAATACCAAAAATACCCTTTGCACATTATATAATATTTATATTTATTTAATAAATATAATGTATTATATAACTGTATATATTTAATTAATTATAATTTTTATCCATCAATATATATATATATATATATATATATATATATATATATATATATATATATATATATATATATATATATATATATATATATATATATATATATATATATATTATATTTAAATAAATTATTTGTGTGTGTGTGTATATATGTGTGTGTGTAAATAAATTAACTGTATAAGACTCCTTAATTATGGAGCCTTAGCTACTAAATTAAGTAGTCTGCTCATCTGCATGCCTAGCGGATGGGCATTGCAAGCTTGCCTAGCGGATGAGCATTGTAATTGAAATTATGGAGCCTTGAGGCTCCTTTTATAGGAGCCTCAAGGCTCCATTCCTTACTTCTCCAACCGATGTGGGATAAGTGAGAAAATAAATATAAAAAAAATATGTATTTGTATTATTATTATTATTATTATTATTATTATTATTATTATTATTATTGTTATTGTTATTGTTATTGTTATTGATATATATATTTATATTTATATTTATATACATGTATATGCATGTGTGTGTGTGTGAGAGAGAATAACGATAACTTATTGTTATTCTCTCTCACACACACATGCATATACATATATATATATATATATATATATATATATATATATATATATATATATATATATATATATATATATATATATATATATATATATATCAAGGTTGCAAAACTCGGCCGCCTAGCCGCCTAGCACCGAGCCTTGGAGTTTTGGCCTAAAGGCGGCCAAAACTCGGCCGGCCGCTAGGCGGCCTGGGCGGCCAAACTCGGCCAAGTCGGTCAACTCGGCCGAGTTGACCGATTTTGACCGATTTTGACCGATTTTGTCTGATTTTGACCAATTTTGTTCGATTTTGACCGATGTCGTCTTTCATTAATTATTGATTTTAATATTATTATGACATTATGACTTATAAATTATCATTATTTCATTTATTTATATGTGTTATTTGAGTGAATGTTGAAAACAACCTCATTAAAATTGTCGAACTACAAGTCTGTTACTATTTTTAAAAAATTTTTTGGTGCCCGCCTAGCGCCGCCTAGAATCCGCCTAGGCGCTAGGCGCTGCCCGGCCGCCCGACTAGCGCCTAGCGCCTACTGCAACCATGATATATATATATATATATATATATATATATATATATATATATATATATATATATATATATATATATATATATATATATATTAGTATATCATAATAATAATAATATTATTATTATTATTATTTTTATTATTATTATTTTGTATAAGGGCATTTATGTCTTTAAAACCTATTCCATTTCTATTCCTTTAACCAACAAAACACTGTAATACAATTACTAAAGTCTATTCCTTCAGCCAACCAAACAATATAATACAATTCCTATTCTATTCCTTACCTATTCCATTCCACGTGGAATAGCATTCCTATTCCCTCCAAATTTATTCCGTGAACCAAACGCGTTGTACAAGTTAAAAATAGTGTTGTTTGACTGTTTCCATGGCCATAGCAGAAATCATGCTATATAATATCAGTATCCAGATGAGATGTAATGACATAATTTGTGAACAATGTATATTGTCGAAGTTAGAGACAGACAATGTCACATAGAGAAAAAGATTGTAGTCCTCTTGCTTTAAATAAAATAGTTACGTTGTTGGCCATATCTTTTGTCAATACATCCAAAAATACTATTTATTTTTTTAAATCATACAAAAAGTAATTTGATTGACACGTATTTAACAAGTTTGTATTATTTTTGTCATGGAATTATGTGTGTGGTCCCTTATACCCCTATATTGAAGTTGGGTTGACCTAGAAAGCAATGCATTATGCATTGACTTGAGATATAACAATAACAATAACAATAACAATAATAATAATAATAATAATAATAATAATAATAATAATAATAATAATAATAATAATAATGTGGGTGCAGATAACTGGGGAAACAGTGGGAGAAGTAAAGGCTGTAGCTGATATGCACCAGAGGAAAGCTGAGATGGCTAAGCATTCTGATGCCTTTATTGCTTTACCTGGTGAGTTTTCTTCTTCTTCTCTCTCTAGACCTTTTCACTCTCTCTCTATATAAGGATGGTTAATGTGAAAACACGTTTCTGGTAAAAAATAAGAATTGATATGATCGATTTATTTTGGTAGATCACTGGTTAAAAATCGTTAAAAATAACAAAAAATATGACCAGAGTTTGTTTTATAAATATTGCAAAGTAAAAGTTTACAATAATTATAAAATTGATCATGTGTTCCTTTTACTAAAACGATTAACCATTAATGAGAGCAATTGTAATAAATTTTTATTTTTTTAATCATGTGTCTATAGTTATCATGTTATATGTCTATAATTATCATGTTATGTGCCTTCAATTTATTTATAAGGTAGACACAATTCCACACCATAATGATTGGTTACTCATAATGGTGGGCTATGTTGGTCTGGGCTCTTGAACCTCCATAGCCCAAACTATAAAAGCAAATCCATCTTAGATAAGCCCAATAAGAAGACAGCAGGTCCAAAATAATAATAATAATGTGAATTTTAAAATTATTAACATAGTTTTTCTTTGCGCCAGAAAGAGAGATAAAGTACATAGAGCATGATTCTCGTACTTAAAGATCACGAGTTTAATTATTACTAACATCCTTTCGGATGAACCTATCACTTAAGGTATTCTTAAATCTTAATGCAATTTACTTCGCATGTGTGATTTGTGGGTTTACTTAGTGCACACGCTTGAATAGTAATTGCGGGTTTCTTTCATCACCCAAAAAAAAATGGAGTTTAAAAGTTTAATAACATTCTTTTATTTTTGTGTTATAATTAATTTTGTGAATTATTATACCATTTAAGGTGGGTATGGAACTCTAGAAGAGCTTCTTGAAGTCATAGCTTGGGCTCAACTTGGCATCCATGATAAACCGGTAAAGTTTTTTTTTTTTTTTTTTTTTTTTTTTTTTTTTTTTTTTTTTTTTTTTTTCTTTTGAAACTTAAAATATTTTATTTTCTATTTTAGGGATCAAATTAAAGTTATAAAATTATAATAATGTGTATAAATGCAGGTGGGGTTACTGAATGTAGAAGGTTACTATAATTCTCTGCTCACATTTATTGACAAAGCTGTAGAAGAAGGATTCATCAGCCCAAATGCGCGCCAAATTTTCGTCTCAGCCCCTAATGCAAAAGAGCTAATGAATGAATTGGAGGTAATTACTAATTATTTTGAATATTTTTGTATACAAAATAAAAATATTCATTTAAATTTGATATATATATTGATTACGATCAACTTTTATCTTTATGTTAGAAAGTATTCAGTTTTACACACTCGACAGAGTCTCTATTGGCTTTGAACTCCAATATTACAAATTATTTACTTTGTAACATATATGGAGTTGCATATCAAAATAAAACACAAACTAATAATCGCAAAGCGGTAATAGGTTCAACGTACCTCCTTTCATTGTTGGCATAATCAAGTGAAAAGGTTGTCTTTACAAGTTTTTCTAAGTTTAGAATGATAGAAGAGAACCCTAGACAAGTTAATTAATCAGTTGGCTTGGTAACCATAAGGTTCCAAGCTTAACTTTCTATAGGAGCTGTCTATTGACTTTATTGGTTTGAATTGATCAAATATGAGAAATCTAAGTTGATTTGCCTCATTGTGGTCATTTACTGATTAGGATTGCAATGTGAGTTTCATCTAGAGTAGGCTTTTTTGTAAATCAAAAAATGATAGAGGAGTAATCAAGACATAATAGTCATTAAATATGTTGTTTGATGTTTGTTTGCACCATTTGTTTTTGCAGGAATACAATCCCTGCCATGAACGAGTTGCATCAAAGCAGAAGTGGGAAAAGGATCAATTAAATTACTAATTAATTATTAATGTCATAAAAATAGTGTTGTTTACTCCAAAAAAGAGGGAATTGAAGTATCTAAAGAGAATGGTAATCTATTATTGGCTTATTTTAGGAAAAGCCTCAAATTCAAGCTAGGCCTAGGCAGCCAACTTTCATTGAGAGGAAATTTCTTTCTTGTAACAAACACTATAATTTTCTTTCATAAGATTATTGATTAATTTTCGTGTCTTTTTCCTTTTTTTTTTTTTGGGGGGGGGGGGGGGGGTCCATTTGACTGCTAAGTGAATTTTTTTTAAACTTGCGGTAGGATTAGGTAATTTATGAATTGACAGGGAACATTTATTGTCGTTGCCCAAGTTGAAAATTGAAATCAAGAATCCAAGAACTCCACCTCTCCATTTATAGATATAGGCCTTGTTTGGTAAAATAGTTAACTTATAGGTCAATTTTAACTTATTTGATTACTATTAACTTTTTGATTTGGTTAAAAATCAATATAAGTGTTTGGTTAATTAGCTTTTTGTAATTTCAAAATGCTAAAATTCAAAAAGCGACTCAAAACAACTTTTTCAATTAACTTTTTGAGAAAAGAAATTATAAAAAAACAACTATCAACTGACAATTAATTTACTAAACACCTTTCTACAATCAGCTAATGTTATCAACGAGTTATATCCTCTAATTAACACAATCAACCACCAACTAACAGCTCTCACCTAACAAGTATGTACCAAACAGTTCATAGTGTTTATTAAGAAATAGGAAGAATTAATGCGTATACCTACTAGGAGTACTAGGCTACAATTCTGCTTTTGAAATATCGTAGTCCTAGAAAATGTCTCTAAAATCACGTGCAATGCCTCGGGGTGCCCCTCTTGGCTTTAGGCATTTATCCACTCATGTAGTCCTCGCCCCTCTATATAAATATATGGAAAAAATTTAGAGTTAATACTTAATATAGTCTTTGACTATAGTGGTTTTATTTAATTTAGCATTAAATGGTTTTTTATGTTTAATTTAATTTTCGATTTTAATGATTTTATATAATTTAATTATTTGTTAAAAATTTTGTTAGTTGACGATTAAAAATACGACTCTAATGGTAATTTTGCATCCTTCATCCCATTTAGGAGGATTCCTTATTCTTCTCCTTATTAAGATTCACGTAGAAATGCAAATTTTCGTACTCAAATCAACTTCAACCCTAAATAAATAAATACAGAGTAAATAAATATTTGGGTACAAAGATTTACATTTATGCGTGGATATAAGGGAAAGAATACGGAATCATCCCAAATGGGATGAATGATGAAAAATTACCATTAGGACCCTATTTCTAACAGTCAATTAACAAAATTTTTAACAAATGATCAAATTGTGTAAAACCATCAAATAGGACTAAATTGAGCAAAAAAATTATTTAAGACTAAATTAAGTAAACCACTATAATCGATGATTATATTGAATATTAACTCAAAAAAATTATATGCAAAAAGACTTTAATTTCCTACTAAATCCACTTTTACATTTTCTATTTTTAGTTATGAAAAGTTATAAAATTGTTACTATGTAAATCTGAATGGTTTAACTACTCAATTTGGACGGTCCATGCAACATGAATAATGATAGGATTTCAACAGAAATAGAAAAACATGTAAGTGTAATTAGTTACAATTATAACTTGTGTATACTATACTATATATACTTACTAGTAATTCACCCGCGCGATGCACGGGAAAAATGATGTTATTATAAATATAAATAAAAAATAGAAAAAATAAAAATATTTTAAATTGTTTAATATAATAATATTTTTGAGCTTCCATCGGTCAAGTATTTATTATTTGTATAGAATAAAAAATTAAAATTAAAATTAAAATTAAAATTTTGTATGGTTAATATAATCTTTAATTATGTACATATTCAAATAACTTATAGAGAGAATTTACATAATTACATTGATTTTTTATTCTTAATTGTATTTCATCTATATTATAATTTTCACAATACGAATAATAACTAAGATAATTACATTTAGAAAAAAAAATCAAATTTTGTATGAGTAAATTTAAAATAAATGTAATCCTTTGTTATGGGGAGAAAAAAATAGCTATTTTATTTTTCAAATGTTGTGTGTGTGTTTTTTTTTTTTTTTTTTTTTTTTTTTTTTTTTAATAGTAAAGGATGTTGTGGCTATTTTATAATAATAATAAGGATAGAGATAATAATTGTAACAATAATTACTCACTAAAATAATAATTGTAACATTAATTACTTCCCAAACCATATAGCTTTATTATAGTTAAGATTTTCTTATATATTTACAAATTCTTTATGACTTTACCCTTCTTTAAAAAATAAATTAAAAAAATTCTCTAACAGGGCGTTTGGTTGGAGGGGGGAATTATGTGGGAAAGGATTGTAATTCTATGGGAGTTAAATTACTGGGAATAAAGTGGGAATTTAAATTCCAGTGTTTGGTTGACAGGAATAGAATTACTGTGAATTTCAATTCTAATGTTTGGTATACATGGGAATTGAAAGGGAATAAATAGTAAAAGTCCAAAATGTCCATTGTTGTTGTTAAAAGGAAAGATCAGACATTCATTTTAGGTTAAAAAAGAGAAGGGTAATTTTGTCTCATCAGTATTTTTTTCTTCCTAAAATCCCAGGAATTAAAATACCAGGGGTGGACATGGGATTTTAATTCCATGAAAATGGGGAAATTGCAATTCCATGGAATTGCAATTCCCTCCAATCAAACTACGGAATTTAATGACCTTTGGAATTAGGTGGGAATTAAGTGAGAAGGGAATTTAAAATCCCTCCAACCAAACGCCCTGTAAGTTGTTAACGACACTAGTATTTTCACCCGTGCGATGCACGGAATGGAATTGTTGTAATATATTAAGAATATTTAAATCGATATATAATTATTTAAGAGTTAATTTCACCAGAGGTCGTTTATCTTTCCTGACAATTCCAAATTTAATCCTAGACTATAGTTATTAATTATTACAATTTATTCTATGTTACAACTCTTACGTTAATATTCTTACTATTATTATTAACACTTAATTACTTTTAGATATTATTATTACCACTTATATTATTATTATTATTAGTTTCTTTTCAAGTACTGTTAGTATATAATGGTCGTGAGGCACAATAACAATATAACCATAATTAAATATTCTTGTATTGTATTCCGGAGTTAATGCCATTTTTGGTCCTAGACTTATTGAGGCATTGACACTTTTCATCCTCCATAATAAAAATTGCCACTTAGTAGACACTGTTATTGGTCGTTGGACAGTTTTGATCCTCCGTCAATGAAGCCGTTTGTTGACCGTGAATTAGAAGGGCTTTTCTGTCTTTATATGTCTTATTCTTCTAATCCTGTTTAGACCAGCGTTGTTGTGACTCCTGTGAGGCGAGATGGCGAGACTTGGCTGCTAAGTAGTAACCGTCGGTAGTGAGTAGCAGCGAGGTTCTTCTCCGGCGAGTTGTGGGTACGTCGGCGAGCATACAAGGCAGTAACTCCTTCCGGAGACAGACCAGTAAGGCAGATCTGGCGGTGCAGCAACAGATCCGACGAGGTTGGGGCCTTCACCGGTTGTTTTTGGTTCCGGCGAAGCAGAGAGGGCAGCAGGTCGGCGGATATCCACCCATGATATCTGAGGGTCTACATAGCCAAATCAAAATTGTCTTCAGCGCTTGGAGTAAATATTGTCTACTTAGATGGAAGGCTGCTTGAGACTGCTTTGATTGTAGTGCAGGAGGCAAAGAGTAGGGGCATACCTATTATAGTTGATGCAGAAAGGTTAAGGGAGGGGTTGGGTGATATTCCTGACTTTGCTAGTTATGTTGTATGCTCGACAAAATTTCCACAGGCATGGACTAACGTCCTTTCTATTTCAACTGCACTTGTTTCCATTATCTTGAGATTGATGTCAAATGTAAAACGCGTGATTGTTAGTTGGGTGAAGATGGTTTCTTAATGTTAGAAATGACTGAAGCGGATAACCTCAGTTTGAAGAAATGGATGTAGCAGTGACCAATGGATGGAGAAATACAAGGATTAGAACATAAAAAGACAGAAAACCTCTTCTAATTCACGGTCAACAAAGGAGGTCATTGACGGAGGATCAAAACTATCCAACGATCAAAAACAATGGCTACTAAGTGGCAATTTTTATTATGGAGGATGAAAAGTGTCAATGCCCCAATAAGTCTAGGGCCAAAAATGGCATTAACTCTTGTATTCCGTGAGTCACAATAATAATATAACAATAATTAAATATTGTTCAATTCTATATTCTTCTAAGATTTCTATTACCATCATTAATCATTCCCAAATTTACCATAATTAAATAATTTGACCAATTATAAAGAAAGATTATTAAATAATGCACGGGACAATTGTTTAATTAAAAATTTTAAAAATTCATTAATAAAACATAAGGTACTCATAGTTTTTTCTTAGAAACTCTTTAATAAAGTATTTTTTTTAGAAATTAGTGGGCCAAACCACCTACGGCAGTTTGCGGTGGATAGATCTCGAAAAAATACGCGATTTCAAAAAAATATTTGTCCAAAACGGACAACGGAGTCAAAAGTTATGCCGTGCCGAACTTTTGACACTTTACAACTTAAAAAAAATAAAAATTAAAGGCCGGTTCAGCCGGCGAGGCGGCCGCTGAGGAGGCCGATTCTGGGAAGTTAAAATTCCAGGATTTTGTTTTTATATATAGTATAGATTGTATTACACAATTTTATAATATTAGAATAGAATTTTAACGCAGAATTATTGTACGAATGGTAGAGTAGAAATCAATATATTTTATAGGAAGTGAGATTTTTTAGGAATTGGGCGGGAATTTAAAATTTCAGGATTTGGTTTTTATATATAGTATAGATTGTATTACACAATTTTATAATATTAGAATAGAATTTTAACGCAAAATTATTGTACGAATGGTAGAGTAGAAATCAATATATTTTATAGGAAGTGAGATTTTTTAGGAATTGGGCGGGAAATTAAAATTCCAGGATTTTGTTTTTATATATAGTATAGATTGTATTACACAATTTTATAATATTAGAATAGAATTTTAACGCAGAATTATTGTACGAATGAGAGAGTAGAAATCAATACATTTTATAGGAAGTGAGATTTTTTAGGAATTGGGCGGGAAGTTAAAATTCCAGGATTTTGTTTTTATATATAGTATAGATTGTATTACACAATTTTATAATATTAGAATAGAATTTTAACGCAGAATTATTGTACGAATGGTAGAGTAGAAATTAGGGGTGTAAACGAGCCGAGCCGAGCCCGAGCCTGGGTAGGCTCATGCTCGTGCTCGTTAATGATAGCACTGCTCGAGCTCGTTCGATCTTGTGAACTGATGCTCGAGCTCGAGCTCGGCAATTGTCGAGCTGCTCGAGCTCGAGCTCGAGCAGCTCGATTGTTCAAACTCGAGCTCGAATTCGAGCCATAACCTGAGCTCGAGTTCAGGCTCGAATTCGAGCTCGAGTTTAGGCTCGAATTTGAGCTCAATTTTGATCTCGAATCTGACCTGTTTGATTTAAAATTTAAACTACTTTATTTTATTATTTTTATCCATACATAATTATTAAAGCATTTTAATTTCCCTCCCCTAATTATTATTTTTTATATACTAAATATAATATAATTATATTATATATTATATATTATATAATATATTATAAGGCTCGCGAAAGGCTCGTCGAGCCGCGAGCCTACAATACCTAAGCTCGGCTGGTGCTCGTTTAATCCACGAGCTACTCGAGCTCGAGCCGAGCTCGATTTTGACCGAGTTCGAGCCGAGCGTTGACCGAGCCGCTCACGAGCGACTTGCGAGCAGCTTGGCTCATTTACACCCCTAGTAGAAATCAATATATTTTATAGGAAGTGAGATTTTTTAGGAATTGGGCGGGAAATTAAAATTCCAGGATTTTGTTTTTATATATAGTATAGATAGATTGTATTACACAATTTTATAATATTAGAATAGAATTTTAACGCAGAATTATTGTAGGAATGGGAGAGTAGAAATCAATATATTTTATAGGAAGTGAGATTTTTTAGGAATTGGGCGGGAAGTTAAAATTCCAGGATTTTATTTTTATATATAGTATAAATTGTATTACACAATTTTATAATATTAGAATAGAATTTTAACGCAGAATTATTGTACGAATGGTAGAGTAGAAATCAATATATTTTATAGGAAGTGAGATTTTTTAGGAATTGGGCGGGAAATTAAAATTTCAGGATTTTGTTTTTATATATAGTATAGAAGTATAGATTGTATTACACAATTTTATAATATTAGAATAGAATTTTAACGCAGAATTATTGTACGAATGATAGAGTAGAAATCAATATATTTTATAGGAAGTGAGATTTTTTAGGAATTGGGCGGGAAGTTAAAATTCCAGGATTTTGTTTATATATATATATATATATATATATATATATATATATATTATAGATTATAGATTATAGATTGTATTACACAATTTTATAATATTAGAATAGAATTTTAACGCAGAATTATTGTACGAATGGTAGAGTAGAAATCAATATATTTTATAGGAAGTGAGATTTTTTAGGAATTGGACGGGAAGTTAAAATTTCAGGATTTGGTTTTTATATATAGTATAGATTGTATTACACAATTTTATAATATTAGAATAGAATTTTAACGCAGAATTATTGTACGAATGGTAGAGTAGAAATCAATATATTTTATAGGAAGTGAGATTTTTAGGAATTGGGCGGGAAGTTAAAATTTCAGGATTTTGTTTTTATATATAGTATAGATTGTATTACACAATTTTATAATATTAGAATAGAATTTTAATGCAGAATTATTGTACGAATGGTAGAGTAGAAATCAATATAGTTTATAGGAAGTGAGATTTTTTAGGAATTGGGCGGGAAATTAAAATTCCAGGATTTTGTTTTTATATATAGTATAGATTACATGTACTACTCATGTAGAATAATCTTATTTCCTCTTACAGGGCGTTTGGTTAGAACAAGGGAATTAAAAAAGAAAAAAAATTGTAATTTAGGCTTCATTTGGAAAAGTAAAATGACTTGTGGAAAATATTTTCTGAAAAATGAGTCATTTTCAAGAAAACATTTTCATTTCCGGTGTTTAACTACACAACGAAAAATGGCCTTTTTGTGTTTATTCATTTTTCGAAAAATGAGCTAGAAAATGAACATAATTGTATACTTCAACATTTTAACTGTTTGATACTTATGATAAAATCCTTTTGTGAACCGCACTCATTAAGCCTTGTGGATAATTTTGAATATATACACACACACACAATGTGCGTTGTGCAGTGTATATATATACTATGTATACCATGTGCTGTGTGTAGTGTATATATATATTGTGTACACACTGTACACAGTATATACAATATATATATATACACATTATATATAGTATGTATCTGTATATACATCGTGTGTGTGTGTGTGTGTGTGTATATATATATATATATATATATATATATATATATATATATATATATATATATATATATATATATGTATGTATGTATGTATAGTGTATCCATATTACACACACTATATATACTATATAGTTATATATACTATACATAGGGGATTGGAAAATGACTTTTCAAAAAAAAAAAAAGTAATTTTCTCCCAAAATATACCTATTTTCCTTTGACTAATGCATCATTTTCCATTGACCTCATTTTTCTCCTGCTGGCCAAACACTAAAAATTCGAAAAACATTTCCCGAAAGTCATTTTCTAGGTTTCCAAACGCACCCTTAATGGGAAAACAATAAAGGTGTGTTTGGAAACCTGGAAAATGAGTTCTGGAAATCATTTTCCAAGTTTTCATTGTTCGGATGTGCCTGGAAAATCAAGTCAACGGAAATCATTTTCCGTTGACTTTGGAAAATAGGTTTGTTTTGGAGGAAAATGACTTCCCCTTTTTTGGGGGAAGTCATTTTCTAACTTTTACACCAACATCACATCACCACCAACATCATCAACACCATACCACCACCACCACCACCTCACTACCACCATCACCACCACTACTGCCGCCGCCACCACCACTATACCACCGTAACCACCGCCACCACACCACCACCACCATCACACCACCACCACCACTACCACCACTACCACCACCAACACCATACCACCGCAACCACTACAACCACCAACACCATACCACCACCAACACCGCTGCCACCACCACCACCACTACCACCAACAACACCATACCACCGCAACCACTACAACCACCAACACCATCAACACCATACCACCACCACCACCACCATACCACCGCAACCATCGTCGCCGCCACCACCATCACACCACCGCCACCGCCGCCACCACCACCACCATACCACCGCAACCACCGTCGTCGCCACCACCACCACCATACCACTGCAACCACCGCCGTCACCGCCACCACCACCACCACCATACCACTATACCACCGCAACCACCGCCACCACCACCACACCACCACCACACCACCATCATCACACCACCGCCGTCGCCACCACCACGACCATACCACCGCAACCACCGCCACCATCACCACCACCATACCACCGCAACCACCGTCGCCGCCACCACCACCACCACCACCACCATACCACCGCAACCACCGCCACTACACCATCACCACCACCACCACTGTCACCACCGTCATACCACCACCAGTAATAATAATAATAATAATAATAATAATAATAATAATAATAATAATAATAATAATAATTATTATTATTATTATTATTATTATTATTATTATTATTATTATATAACAAATAACACCACTACCATTACACCACCACCACCACCACCATAATATTTTTGATATATTATTAGTCATTTGTTTATTATATTTAAAATTATTATTATATTATTATATATTATTATACATGTTGTAATATTCTAAATAAAATAATTAAAATGTTTAATTATACAATTCTACTCATTTTCTAGAAAATGAACCAAACACACAAAAACAGTTTTCCAGAATGCAACCAAACACTGGAAAGGAAAATGTTTTTCGGAAAATGACTCATTTTCCAAAAGTCATTTTCCTGCTTTCCAAACGGACCCTAAGGTGATAATAAAGTACGAATTCAAATTACGTTGTTTGGTAGGAAGGAATTCTCTACCTACACAATTAATGCATTCATACTTACTAATCTTGTTTCTATCAAAATGCATTCACACTTTGGAGGGAAAATTTTGTGGCCATTATTTTGCATATATATATATATATATAGAGGAAGGTTAAAGTGCGGTAGTGCACTTAGGTGCGGCGGTGCGGTTAATTATAGGCCATTAGATTAGATAAATCCAACGAATCACATTCATAAAGGCTTTTCTGATATTTTCGTGCACGTTCTCACACTACGCGAACTGCAAGGTTAAAGTCGTCATTGAGCACCAGAATAGATCAAATCATAGTGTTGTGTGTTTTATGTTCGTTATTGGTGCATTATTAATCTTACTGTGGTGTATTTGAGGATTTGTGTTGGTGCCAAGTTCAGGTGCGCCCGCGCCTTCTCATGCTATCAGTGCGGGCGCACTAATAGTTATACAAATATACACCATCCATGTTAGAAAATGCACACAAAAAAAACATGCACAAATTAGATATGCATCACCAGAACGGAACATTAGGTATGAATAAAAGCATCACACAGTGTTCAGAAATACACCATTGAGGTGGTGAGTTATATGGTGTATTTTTTGGGTGTGTTGTGTGTTTTTTGGTGTATTTGTGCATTTCATTGTGGTGCTTTTTCCTAACACTATTGGTGTCTTTTGTTAACACTGTTGGTGTATTCTGACAAGCGAACGATATAAATGATCACTACAATTACCATAACATCCCCACTTACCAGGACGCGCTAATCTTTAAATCTTCAAAAATTAGCCGCCGCCGTTAGATTAAGCAGAATGGACGATGCTGATATGGCCGCACCGCCGCACCTAAAGCCACTGCCGTATTTGAGCGCTAATATATATATATATATATATATATATATATATATATATATATATATATATATATATATATATAACATTTATATTATCACATATTATATTTTTAGATATTTAAGTAATGCATATTTAAATGTCTCAAAAGATACTCAAGCATAATCACAATTTCATACTCAATAAATAATACGGAGTAAATGATTATTATATATGTCAAAATTACCATCCGAAAAGCGTTCTCATTCATTTGAATGCAAGTTTATAAGTAAATCTCGCTTAGTTAAAAGTGAGTAAACTATATATATATATATATATATATATATATATATATATATATATATATATGAGGTATAGCATTCAAAAATATATATATTAGGTATAGGTGGAAACATCGCTTGAACAAAATATTTAAAACAAAAAATTAATTATGTATAGCAAACATGGTTGCCACCACCCGGCCTAGTTGAAAGTACTACGAAAAAAATTAATCATGTATGTAAATTTTTTTTTTTTTTTAAATCAAATGAAAGAAATAAGGTTGTGGTCCACTGACACCAAGTTATTACCTTATGTCGAAAGTTGTGAGTTCAATTTTCAGTGGAGGCGGATTATTGGCTCTCGTCTTCGTTAACGCGTCCATCAAAGTATACACGAAACTCCAATTATTATTGCAAAATATTAATGAAATTTTACTTTGTATTTCTCTTTTTACTCTTCAATTACATTCATATTCAGAGCCGAATTTTGGGATGTGCAAGTTGTCGGATATATGTTGGTAAAAAACCCAATAATAATCCTGCGAAAAGATTATTATTTTTATGAAAATTTTGGGAAGGATGATCGGATATGGTGGGAAGGATGAAAGGATACCGAGGGAAAGGTGTTTAGTACGAGTCGAGCGAAACACTCTTTCTTTAAAACCTTAGTTGCTACCTCCCACAAGTGTTAGGAGCGTTGTAGCCTAGGTTTTCCAAGATAAAACGTACTACGGTTGAATTGTTTGAGCACCCAAACAAAGAACCCGACGAACTAGAGCAAAGCTTAGAACACAGTAGGCTAAGAAATGAGTAGAAGCAGAGATTTTGGAGAATTGGAAAAACGTGTAAGTATGTGTACTTGTTGTTCTAAAATTTCTGCTGCCCTACTACTTCTTATATAGGACTGTTGGACTTCAATAGCATTGAACATGACCATTAAACCTAGTCTTGTAACATCTGAAATAGCAGCCATCATGTGAGACTTAAATTCGAATTTTAAAATAGGAATTAATAGAAACTGTTGCGTTGGGAAAAAGATACCGAAATCTGGCATAACTTAGACCGCAAGGCCAGCCAATTTTTCGGACAACATTTGTGCCTACAAGAGCCGGGGTACACAAGTCAAGCCTTTTCAGGCTCACTTTGGGATTTGATTTGCACCCCCCTACACACGAGAGAAAGCCTCTATGCTATACAATTCAATAAGCTTTAGAAATGCTCTTGTATAAATAGTGGTGCAAACCCACTTCCCGAACCAATGTGGGACAAAAGCTCATTCTTTTTTCCTTCATTTTTCCAACTCAAATGGGGTCTACTTTGAGAATCAATATCTCATTCACCCATTATCATTATCCGTTTTGAGTGTACAATATATCAATATCTTCGTCTCACTACGAAAAATCCGAATCCACTTTGACCCGACCCAAATCGGAAGTGGATCCCATTAATAATTGTACCACAAAATAGCCACTTAAAATGTCATTTTAAGCTATTTTTCCAACACAAGTTGGGCAACAGCACAAGACCCTAAATTTTAGATGCCCAATATTTAATTTTTACCTAGCTATTTTTTTTCTTTAGAAATAAAAACTAAAAGTTTTCAATTAAGCTTAAAAGGCTCCATGAAGAAATGGTAAGAATGTGTGTTTATTGTATTTCAATTTGGAGGTTAGTGGTTCAAAAGTTGTATGCTACTTTAGCTATGTACATCTCTTTATTTTTTTAAATCCTTTTGTATTGTGAGTTTGCGCACACTATTATTATTATTATTATTATTATTAGTACCCTCAAACTAAACATGCAATCTAGGCAATAATACCAGCAATAGGCATTCAATTAAAGCTTAAGTCAAATTCAAATGCTGCGGAAGCATACTAAAATTCAAAGGGCGTTACGCCACACTTAGGAATTACTATCCTAAATGTTAAGGCGACTCTACACTGTCAACATAACTAGTCAAAATCCCAAAATAACTAGGTAAAATTCAAAGGGCGTTACGCCACACTTAGGAATTACTATCCTAAATGTTAAGGCGAGTCTACACTGTCAACATAACTAGTCAAAATCCCAAAATAACTAGGTATCAAATTATTACATCAACATCCGGCTCACAGGCCAAAGTCTAAACAAAAAGGAAAGTAATACTATCAAGCAGTGAGCTAGGCTCGGCTAACGCGCTCTCAACGAGTTCTAGTCCATACCTGAAATACATTTTAAACAATTAGCAAAAGAGTGCTAAGCAAGCCTCCAATCCAACACGTAAAACTATATAGATATACATTTGTATTCAAATAGGTTTTGCAACTATAGATATATTCAACGTAACCAACTCAACGCATTTTTAAAATGATTCAATTACCCAAGCATTCAAGACTCAAAGATCAATTCAAGAATGACTCCAATAGTAAGCTCAAGATCAAGACTATTCAAGATACAAGACAAAGACTCAATTAATAGACAACGAGACATACTCAATTCAAAGTGGATTCAAGAGATTGATACCAACACATTAACAAGATAGAATTACCAATAGTTTCCAATTCAACCAAACATAATGGTATATACATAATCAAGGAATCATATAACAATAATCAATATTCAATATTTAATATCAATATCCAGCCTTATATCAGTTCCAACCTTTACACCAAGAGACCACCCTGTACACTAGTCCAACCTTATCCACCAAAATGAAACCTAAGCTTCTTCCACCAATCCAAATGAAGCATAAGCTTCTTCCACCAATCCAATGAAGCATAAGCTTCTTCCACCGATCCAAAGGAGCATAAGCTCTCCAATTCCACCAATCCAATGGCCAAAGCCCAATAATATAATAATAATACAATATAGCCAATAAAACACACACACACACACACACACACACACACACACATACACACACACACACACACACACACACACACACACACACACACACACACACACACACACATATATATATATATATATATATATATACCATCAAGTTACTCAAGACTCAATTGATACCAAGGAAAAAGGATTCATGAAGGAATCACAACTCAAACGGAGGTCAAAGAGTTCACAAAACACCAAGAAAGACTTGTAATGCACTAAAGGTCAAACAACATTGCACTGGAAACCAAAGTAATACATTCTGGGAATTACCTCCCAGGACCTAATGGTCAGTCACCTCGGGAAAAGAACTCCCGCCATGTTATACCGCATAGAGGCGACGGGCATGTGCCACGGGAAAGAGATTGCCGCCACACCTCTCTACGAGTGGCCTTGTGGGTATCTCTAGCGGGAAACTCATGTCCGCGAGGGATGCCCGCATGGCAAAAATGACAGCAGAAATAGTACGTGAACAAAAGCAATATTTCAACACAGTAGAATGCTATTTCATCAACACAAGGGCTAAAAATCAACAAAAAATTCATACTAACAACTCTAGAATATCAATAGCTCAAAGGGAATCAAGAATAGACATTATAGATCAAGATTAACACCAAAATATACTCAAGAACAAGAGATAAATCAAGAAATACAGCAAGAATATGCTCAGGATTTTCAAGTAGAACATTCAACACATATTGGATTGAAAATAGCTTTGTTGGACAAGGAAGCTTAATTACCTCTTAGCTAGCCAAACCACTATAATCTCCAAGCAAGCTTATCCTAGCACTTTTTCTTCAACTTGATCCTCTAGAAACCCCAAAACCCCAATGTAGAAAACATAAGAAGATGTAATAAAGACTATGAAATGAGAAGGGAAAATGCAAGATGAAGGTTGGTCTTACTTTATTTCATAGAAAAGATTCATAAAGGAGTAGTGTTGATGATGTTTTGCTTGTAGAAGATGAAGGCTATTTGCTTGTGTTTTTAGGAGGAAAATGACGTGGAAGATGATGGAGTGGAGTTGGGAGAAAGACAAAGTGTTAGAATATTTATTTGTAGGGATTGTTAGGATAAGGTATTAGATACAAGGTAGTGTATATATTAGGTTAAGACTATATTTTAGTTAATATTTCTCTTACAAATTCTCTCTACCTACGGTTTCTAGGGTTTTGGTCAGTTCTCTCAACAATCTCTCCGGTAACTCCCGGCGATCACGTACGAACTGAACGGACCAAGCGCACGGAAGGCTGCAGTGGCCGGACGGAAGTCTACGGTGTGAATTCTCTGAATGTGGCTTCGTCGACGTCTAACGCTACGGCGGTGGCAGGTATCACGACCAGGTGGGCCGACCTTGTCTTGGAGGAGGAGGAGGCGGCGTTCGTGCCCAAGGAGGAGGAGAATGACGGTGAGCAGGACGACGCGGTGGAGGAGGAGTCGTGGGGGGTGGTAGGTCGTTTCTTGACGAGGAAGCTTGTTAAGCTTGAATTTATGAGTCAGGTTATGGCATCCGTCTGGCAACCGGTAAGTGGGGTACATGCTTCTGAAATACAACCGGGGCTGTTTCTATTCGTTTTTCATCATATAAAGGATGTGCACCGGGTCCTTGATGAGGGGCTATGGTCGTTTGATAATAGTACTTTTGTGTGCAAACAAGTTCCTGATGGTATTCTGCCCGTGAATGTTAAGCTTGATACGGTTGATATGTGGGTACAAATCCATGACTTGCTTACAGGATATACATCTGAGTTGATTCAAGAGCAGATTGGAAACTACCTAGGGGTGTTTGTGAAAAGGGATGATCGGTTTCAGAATGCGCCATGGAAAACGTTCTATCGAATTAGGGTTACACTGTCAGTGGATAAACCTTTGAAACGCCGAATGAAATTCGTAAAGCGTGACAAGACGACCTGTTGGGTTTATTTCAAGTATGAGCGGTTACATACATATTGTTTTTTCTGTGGGATGCTTGGGCATGCCTACAAGTTTTGTCGTGGTGCGAGGGACTCGGTGGTGCCAGTGGAGGACTATCCGTATGGGCCGGAGCTACGAGCGGGTGGAACCCGGGGACCACGGCCAGTTGGCGGCAGCTGGTTGTTACCGCCGGCTACGGCAGTACGTAGTACTGCTTGGGCGAGGGGTGTTACGGTGGGGTAGCAAACGGCCGAAGGGAGTGTAACACCCCACTTTTCTAACTCTGAATTATAACTCTAAACAGTCATTGACATCACTAAGCAACGGAAAACTAAAAGATAAGTAGTGGGAGTGTCACCGCCACAACCACCACTCCGTGGTGATTGCACAGGCTAAAGGGGTTAAAACTAGAAATAAAGTAAAAGTCGGGCATCCATCATAAAACTAAAAACATAAGGGGGAAATACGTCACCCCAAATTGTCTACATCAATCCTCTAAACATAAAGTCAAAAGTATAAAATCCATACATAACATCCGTGGTACTAGAGTTTAGATATCTCTATCTACGAGACTAATCTAACTCGACTTCTTCACATTGTTGGGCCCACCTGAAAGGGGTTTTGCAAGCAACACATAGACAAATAGGAAAACACCCATTAGCACGAAGCTAAGTATAACCACACTCAACCCTGTAAAGCATTCTAACATTTACTTAGAAAACATTTGATTTCTTTATCAGCAATAAGCTCATCTCAAATTATCTTTAGATTTATCACATTCTTTCTAGATGCTTGCACCCTATAATATAAGCTGTCATTCTCATATATGTATAAGACTGATCACGTAGATTCATCAACATATAGACTTCTCAAATAGCTTATCAAGCAATTCATGCTTACAGATAGGTTCATGCTAAAAGACCATATAACAGGTGTTCACATGCTTTCACATTCTTATCACATGATAAGTAGAGCTTCTAGTACAACAAGATAATCATGCTCAAAGGAATATCTTAAGTCAAACTTCTCGTTATACAATCTTTTACGATGCTCTATTCACATGCAATCACGTATAACATTATAATCATACTTCTTATGCAATCTAGTGCAATAATATACTCATACTCATATGCAAATTCATGCAACAATTTAATCATACTCTTATGCAATCTAGTGCAATAATATACTCATACTCATATGCAATCTCGTGCAACAATATACTCATACTCATATGCAAACTCATGCAACAATTTAATCATACTCTTACACTCTTTTATAAAATAGAGTACTTTCTGTGGAGGTCTCTTCGTTACTTTCTCGAGTCTCTCTTGACTCTCTTTCTTTCTCTTGAGTCTTTATTGACTCTCTTTCTTGAGTCTCTGTTGACTCTCTTTCTTGAGTCTTTGTTGACTCTCTTTCTTTCTCTTATACTCGTAGACGGCTTAGGGTTTCACAGAAGTGTGAATTACCCCATCGGGAACGACATAATTCCGACCCAATATCTCCTACCGTCTACGGAACCAATCTCGTGGTTCAAACTCTGTGGAATCAGGTATCGAACTATTAGTGTGCACACCCCCTAACCAGGATTCCAAGCCAGGCGGAAAGTTTCCAACCTCGTAACGTGGGAATACGCCGCGTTACATATACTGGGACCGCAATGTCCATAAATATCTCCCCAGAGGACATAGTCCAAACGGTATCCTCCAAAACCTCACCGATATAGATATTACATAAATATATCTCTCATGCATCAATCTCATGCATGCAAACAACTCTACTACTTCTCAATGCATCAAAGAATGCTATACCACATGCTTATGGTTTTTGAAACTATTCTTGGGCTCACGTTGGTCCCTTATGCATTTTTGAAATATGACACATGTGAAATGCCAAAATGCTCTATAACATGCTTCTAAACCATGTATAAAATATCATGAAGTATTCAAGAATATATCATCATGCTCGGTTTGCAAAATAGCAAGTTCTATACATTTCACTCAACAAATATGCTTCTATTCTCATTGATCAAATAACACAATTTAATCATGCTTTCATAATAAATCATATTCTCAAAGAATTATGTCTATACTCAATAAAATCATTATCTGATCACATAACCAAATATGTCTCATACACAGTGAACTAAGCAAATATATACTCTGTGTAGCAATTCTTCACAAATTCCTTCATAACATACTCGTTTTTAATCCAAATTCAACGAAGTCAAAGCCAAAACGTGCGTCGAGACGATCCCGAAGAGCCGAGCCACAAGGGCCCATAACACTCGGTCCAAAACGACACGTAGCTGAGCCACAAGGGCCCGGCCACTGCACAAAAATCCTTCTCAGAACAAACTCAGGGACCTGGGGCGGGACTCCTCATGGTCCGCCCCATGAGCCCCGTTAAATCACCGGGACTAGGCAACGACCCTCCTCTAGGGCCGTGCCCGAGTCCCGTGCCACTACGGCTCTAGCCGGTGGCCGTCCTGATGGGCCGCAGCTAGGGTCGTCCATATGATCTGGTGCACACTGTGTTGTGCACCGGATGATGTTTCACCTGCAAAAACTAATCCAAACAAGTCCAAAACAATCTCAACAACTCACAAACAAATACTAAATCACTTCCATGCATGAAAACATCAAAAACTCATAGTTTCTACTCATTTCTACTCATAACTAAGGCTTCATAGAGCCAAATTTAAAGAGGAATCCATGGGGTTATACCTCTTTTAGTCTTTCTTCTAGCTTGGATCTCTTCTTCCTCTATACCTAGCTTGAGCCTCCTTCACCACCTATACTTCCCAAACACACCATATAACCTTAGCCTAGAACCTCAAATACTAAAGGAAACTAGAAGAGAAAAGAGGCTAGGATTGAAGGATGAATAAGCTTACTGTGATGTTGTTTCTCCTCTTTTTCTTGGCAGACAAATGGTGGGGAGAGGCAAAGAATGAGATCAGGGAATCAAGATGGAATAAGGTGGTTTATATAGGGTTCAAAACCCTAGGTTGATCATCAATGATTGGCTGAGGGCAAAGGAGTAATTCCATAAGCTAAAAGTTGAATCAGGAAGAGATTTTTAGATGTCTTGTGGTCCACCATGCAACATGAACCATAGGTTAGAAATGCTATCTTTAAATACTTTGGGGTTGAAAGTGAATTTTCTCAAAAGCTATTTGGATGAACACTTGTTTAAAATCCTTTTTGAATTCTCCCGGTCTCACTCAGATAAAATTCTCGATTTAAATCTTGGTATGCGAAGTACTCGAAAACTTAGAGATTTTCGAATAGAATCCATTTTTGGTGTCGAATTAATTTAAAATGCGACAAAACTATTTTATTCAAACACCGATTGATCGCAAAAATTTTTAATGGGGTGAAAAAAAGCTATTTTGGGATTTCTTAATACCAGATTTATAAAATGAAATTTTGGGTCGTTACACTCTACCCCCTTAAAAGAAGTTTCGTCACGAAACTTAGAAGAAACGGGTGGATCAAGTTCTTGAAGAGAAAAGGTGATATAACCAAAAGGTTGGAATTTTCTGTTGGAAGACTTGGGAAAGATTTAGGAATCTCTGAGTTCTTATCTATCTTATCTAAAATCTAAACAACTGCACCAACGAATCTATAACTGAACTTAATGGCTTAACTAGTTACCTTGATTAAAGCCTCCCGAGGAGTCACCTGGTGGCATGTAGCTCGGATCCCAACCATAGGGAGTCTATCTCTGTACATTCTCAATCCCCATCCTTTGTTCCATGACCGCTGCCCTTTGATCAAAGTTGGCAAAACCATAGCTCACTTGAGCACTCAAATTGTCAAAACGGTTTTTGATCATAGCATAAAGATTCTCATAAGTAGGTCCCTGTGGTGCTCTCGGCTGAGTAGCTGTAAATGGTGCTCCTTCATGGCTCATGCCAACTCCTGAATCGGTTCCCATTGTAATCCCTTCTCCACTAGCCTCAACATGTGTCCTGATTCGATTCCAACATTCGACCACTTTCTTTGTGGTACATTCAAACTAACCACAAGTGCCATCTTCTCGTCCAAGGGCTTCTTAGCAATGTCAGCTAGGGTCAAATACTTGTTCTCAGCAACTTGGTGCTGATGCTAACACAAAGTTCTATCACAGGTATGCCTCTGCCCGTAGGAAAACGAACTTTATTGCCAAATTAAAAAATGATGATGGGGACTGGGTGGAGGGGGAGAATATGAACTCGGTTATTTTGAAGTATTTTGAAGGGATTTTTGCCTCAAGTAATTATGTGTGCAGTGATCCTTTGTTTGATGATTTTTCCCCACGTGATACCCCGGCGCATAATACTGCCTTGTTGCGCCCCTTTGATATTGATGAGGTTAAAACGGCTGTATTTTCTATGTTCCCTGATAAAGCCCCGGTACCGGATGGGATGAACCCCGGTTTCTATCAGCATTTTTGGGATGTGGTTGGAGTGGATGTGTCTTTGTTTATTGTTAACACTTTAAATTCGCATGTTCTCCCGCATGGTTTAAATGATACGAATGTAGTTCTAATCCCAAAGAAAAATGTGCCTGAGACAGTAGGGGATATGCGACCGATTGCTCTGAGTAATGTGCTCTATAGAATTATGGCTAAGATGATAGCCAACAGGATGAAACCACTTATGGGAGATCTAATCTCGGAGTCCCAAAGTGCTTTTATTCCAGGCAGGTTGATTACGGATAATATTATGGTAGCCTCGGAGGTTAGTCACTTCTTAAATAGAAAGCAATGCGGTAAAGTTGGGTGGGGAGCTTTGAAATTGGATATGGTAAAGGCGTATGACAGGATGGAATGACCGTTTTTGAAAAGAATGTTGGAGGTAATGGGTTTTGATAAAGGGTGGATTGATCTTATTATGGTATGTGTAACGACTGTGACATATAATATTGTGGTAAATGGTGTGCCTGGAAGACAAATAGTTCCAACTCGGGGTCTCAGGCAGGGTGACCCCCTATCTCCCTATTTGTTCATTATTTGTGCAGAAGGATTATCTTTGCTGTTGCAAAAAGCTCAATTAACAGGATCAATACACGGATGTAGAGTAGCTAGAGGCCCCTCCCCCCCAGTGTCACATCTTTTCTTTGCAGATGATAGTGTATTGTTTTTTAAAGCAAACTTGCAGGAGGCCAGTGTAATTAAACAGTGTCTGATGAGGTATGAGAACCTGTCTGGCCAGATGGTAAATTATCATAAATCTAATATTTGTTTCAGCATGAATACCACGGGGGAGGATAGGGATGTGGTGGCAAATTGTTTAGGGGTGGATCAGGCACCAAATTTTGGTAAATATCTTGGTCTGCCATCTTTCATTGGGAGGAATAAAAGGGCAGTTTTTTCCTATGTGGAGGATAAGATCAGGCAGAGAATTGGGTCGTGGAACAAGAAACTGTTATCTCAAGCTGGGAAGGAGGTACTTTTGAAAAGTGTAGCTCAATCTATGCCTACCTTTTCAATGAGTATTTTTTTGCTGCCTGAATCAGTTTGTTTATCTATTGAGAGGACAATGAACAAATATTGGTGGGGGAAGGGGGTGGAAAGAGGAATCCATTGGAAGGCCTGGGACAAGTTGTGTGTCCATAAAAAATATGGGGGTTTGGATTTTAAAGATCTTCGTTCCTTTAACCTGGCTATGTTGGGGAAACAGGCATGGAGATTTCTTACTAATCCAACCTCTCTTGCAGCAAGGATATATAAGGCTCGTTACTACCCGTCAACCTCTTTTATTGATGCTAAAATGGGAAATTATCCGAGTTACTATTGGTGGAGTATAATGGCTGCACATGATATGGTTTGCTCTGGGGTTCGGAGAAGGATTGGAAATGGGGAAACAACTCTGATCTGGGGGCACCTCTGGTTACCTGATGATCCAAGCCCTTTAGTACAGACAATAATGCATGAGGAACTGCGTGAGGGTAGGGTGGTGGGTTTGATTGATTAGCAAACAAACTCGTGGGATCCCCATATTCTATGTGATTTGTTTGAACCTGAGGATGTGGTTCGTATATCTAGGATCCCTCCCTATTAGCCCGGATTATGAGGACTCATGGTATTGGTATAGGGATCAAAGGGGAATGTATTATGTTAAGAATGCATATAGACATATTGTTGGGGATTTTGAGCATAATCCTGGTGCCTTTGATAAATGGATTACATTATGGAAATTAAAGGTCCCCCAGAAATGGAAGACTTTTTGTGGAGAGCTTTATGTGATATTCTCCCTACCACAAACAACCTGATTATAAAGAGAGTGGAAGTGGACCCAACATGCCCTATGTGTGATATATCTCATGAACACGTTATGCACACACTAATCTCTTGTGACTATTTGGTGAGCTGTCGTAGGCTTCCAAATTAAAACCTTACAAACGTAGTAGCGGGAGTAAGGATCGATCCCACGAGGAGTAACTAGTTTAACTTTTGTGCTCAAATTAAAGGTAGGGGGTTTGGAATATATCGAGAATAAAGATAAAATAAACGAGAATTTAAATAAACAAGAAATTTAATTGAACGAATAAAGCAATGAAAATAATATATCGAAAACACTTATAATAAGAAGACCTTGGTTAGTAAAGATCCACCACCGGAGTTTAACACTGATCATTGATTTATAAAGTAATTAATATGCAGTTGAATATTTGTCGTGAAATTATTTCATTTCCGTTTTCCTTTAGTTGTAGGTAACTAAAGCACACGCGGTTTAATTACCCCTAACTACTAAATAACCTAAGACAAGCGCTATAGATTTAATTTAATAGCAGCAATAGGAACTAGGAAAACCGACAAACTAAATAACACAAGCACAAGCGGTTGCATTTAATTTAGGAAAATATTCTACTCGGGTCCAATTATCACTAAGCCGTCAATAATTAACCCAGTTGCTACTGAATATTAGAGTAATTTGTAGCACAAAATTATCTAATATAGCAAATAATTATATCAAATAAATAACTAGTAGGCCTCCCTAGCAATTAAATGACACAATTATTTCAAATAACTTAGAAGAATATTTAATACTCAAATGCATAAAAAATATATAATAAAAATAAATAAATAACCTTACAGCGTAATGAACTCCGGGGCTTCAATTCACTAAACCAAACAAGAAATTAGCCGCGAATGAGCATTGATAACAACCTTAAAGAATATTCGAGAGGGGAAGAATGAACATTTTACAATAGAAAGCTTATTCTATTTATAGTATTCTCAAAATAGAATTCTACCATTCAATTCATTCCTATTTTTGCGCCGTACGAATGGATCTTGCTCAGTCTTGCCGCAATCTTCGCACAATGTTGACGACTCCTCTTTGCCACACGCCATGTACAAAGCAAATAAAATATAAGGTTCAATATTTCGTTGCATGCTAAGAAATTAGGGAGTGGAATAAACTAATACTAAAATAATAAATATATAAATACTAAAAAATATATATATAACGCATATATATGTATAAACTGTAAACTAGTACATAATAAATAAATATAAAAATATATATATATATATATATATATATATATATATATATATATATATATATATATATATTAGATAGTACGTAATATATATTCTATATATTATATATTAAATTCTAAAATGGAATAATTAATATATAATAGTAAATAATTAATGCAAAATTATTATAAAGATGTACCTAAAATATGAGTGTAAAATATGCCTATCAAATTCCCCCACACTAAAACGTTTGCTTGTCCCCAAGCAAAAATATTATTTGCGAAGTAAATAGAAATGAAATTCTCAAAACTCATAACATATCATGAACAACAATCTGAAGCACCCTGCAATTAATAAGTTAGCACCCTGTTTGAAAATGGAGAAAACTAAATAAGTAAGCCCTCACAGGAATATCACTCATCACTCAAGTGTTTGATGGGTATAAATTTCACTCAAGTTCATTCCTATAAAATTGATCTACCATAGGCTTGCATATCTTCTCAATCACCACTACAAGAGTCATGCATGACACAAATCATAAGGACTTTTCACAGGTTGTAATGGGGCTAGGGTTAAGGTAGGGAATTTTTTAGGAAATTAGCTTAAACAAAAGCTTCAAACTAGAGGAACAAATAAATACAAGTAATCCAACACCCTCAATTTCCAATCAAAAAACACATCCCATTGAGGTACAAAATGCTTCCTCAGTGTTACCAGAATTTCCCCTTACGTCATTTATTTAGAAGTAACTTCAACTCAAAATCAATTGCTGATTCTTTTTCATTTTCTCATAAATTTTCAGCAATATTCTTCTTTTTCAAACGTATATTCTTCATTTTTCCATTTCATTTTTTCAATTTTTCATGCTTTTTTTTTTTTTTTTTTTGAATCGTGAACTGCTTCCTCTTTTCTTTTTTTTTTTTTTTCATAGAAGACCAATGACATATTGGCAACGAAGATACAACTCACCTCACTCTCAATCAATTTAATAAGAGTAAGTGATCTCCCCCACACTTATCCTTCCCAACCTCACGTAGATTACAAAAATAATCCAAAATTTGCTCCACTAGTTATTCAGCTGGGTGAAGGCATTATTTTAGATATAAAAGGCTTGTAATGTGGTCCAAAATAAAGAAAGGAATGGCCATAAAGCTCAAAGTGGTCAACAAAGGGAAATAGATCATAGGACAAACCGGTTATTTGGCTAGTGAGGCTCAAAGTCAAATAATGGCCTTAATCACATTTGAATCATGCATGGTCTAATTAGCTTTAAAAGAGAATCAAGGCAAGTTCTAGAGAAACAAAATTATGGAAGAAATCACACAAAAGAAAGAAAATAAGACTGAAGTGTCAGTCAGTGGCTCAAAACACTCACAGGTTTATTGCTTACTTAATATAGCCACTACATATCAAACAAGAGATGCTAACAAACTAATCACAACTTGCCAAACTATTTATTCAATCATGTTATGCTTTTCAGGAAAGGAAAATATAGCAATTTTTCAAAATAATACTTATTTTGCATAAAATACTAGTAAAATATTTTTGAAAATTTTGAAATAAGAAAACAAATAATAATAATAATTTTTTTTTTTTTTTTACATAAGCAAACTAATAATAAAACTAAATCCCTCCCCCACACTTATTACCAACATTGTCCCCAATGTTGAATAAAAAATGCACAGCAAAAGGAAATAAAAATAAAATAAAAATGGAACAAACACACCTTAGGTTGCCTCCCAAGCAGCGCCTTTGTTTATCGTCGTTGGCTCGACTTATGATATTTCTTTAAATTTCCATCGTCTTTTTGAGTACCTTCGATGATTATGAATATTCAAAGAAACAGTCCCTTCATGCAGATTAGTACTCAAAGATGATTTATTATTTGGTTCTTCTTTATTCTCAATAGAAGCAATTTCATTAAATTTAACAAATTTCAAGGAATCAACAAAAATTGTAAAATTATCATCACTAGGAGATTTCATGGTATTATAAATACTAAAAGTCACAAGTTTACCATTAGACTCCATAGTAAGCATACCACTATGAATATCAATTTTTGTTTTTGCAGTTTTTAAAAATGGTCTTCCTAACAAAATATGATTATTATTTTCCATATCAAGCACATAAAAATCAGCTGGAAAAACCAAGTTATTAACTTTAACAAGAAAATCCTCAACCACACCCCTAGGATATGTAGTAGATCCATCAGCCAATTGAATTACTATACTAGATTTACTCAGGGGTCCAAGATTTAACGAATTATAAACAGAATATGGCATCACATTAATAGAAGCTCCTAAATCTAACATAGCATTTTCAAGTTTCACACCACTTATCATGCACGGAATCGTAAACATACCTGGATCTTTACACTTTTCAGGAAGATTGCCTTGACTAGCCATAGGGGCATTCTCGTGCACTTTCACTTCTTCAACTCCTTTATTTGGTTTCTTTTTCAAAGTGCATAACTCTTTTAGAAAATTTGCATAGCGAGGTACCTTTTTCATAGAATCTAAAAATGGTTTATTGCTCTCACATTCACGAAAGGTTTCATACATATCATTATTTGAGTTTCCTCTTATTGGTTCCAAAAGAGCTTGAGGAAAAGGGGGTACTGGTTCATAATCAGAAAAAGAAGAAAGGTTACCTTGGGACTTCTCATTATTGGCAATGTTACCTGCACTTATTTCCTTGTCTAAATCAACATTCTTTTCCAGCGATATACTTCCCACAGTAATTGCACTTACATTCTCTTTAGGATTAACGATCGTTTGAGAGGGTAATTTGCCAGAACTCTGTGCTTCCAACCGACTTACCGTAGTTGCTAGTTGGCCCACTTGCCTTTCTAAGTTTTGAATACTAACCTTTGTTTCTTGAATACTAGCTCTTGTCTCTTGTTGGAATAGTTGTGTTTCTTGTTGAAACTGCAAAGTGTTAGTCGCAAGAGATTTAACAATATCTTCTAGATTTGTACCTGAGCTAGAGTTTTGGGTTGGTTGTTGTCTTGAAGGAAATGGTTGTCTGTATTGCTGAAAATTGGAACGATTCTGAACAAACTGGTTCATCCCTTGTGAGTTCCCATAGTTAAGGTTCGGGTGATCCCTCCATCCCGGATTATATGTATTGGAAAATGGATCATACTTACCTTGAGGTTGTCCAGGAAAACCTCCAGCCATGTTGACTTGTTCAATAGGTTCTTCTTGAAGAGTTGGGCAGGCATCAGTTTGATGCCCAACTACCGAGCAAATTCCACATGCTTTTACAGTTTGCATATTGCCTACTGCTAATTGACGGGCAAGAGTAGTTAAACCAGAAATTTGTTGTTCAAGAGCAGAAATATTTACCTCATTCACATGCTTAGACGGTTGGACTATTCTATTGCCAAACTGTTGAGAATTTGCAGCCATGTTCGCAATTAGAGTTCTTGCAGCGTCCGGTGTCTTGTCAACTAAAGCACCACCGCTTGCGGCATCAATCATGCTTCTATCCATTGGAAAAAGTCCTTCATAAAAGTATTGAATGAGTAATTGATCACTAATTTGATGGTGTGGGCAGCTTGCACATAGTTTCTTGAAACGCTCCCAATATTCATACAGGGACTCTCCATTGTTTTGCCTTATACCACATATTTCTTTCCTAATGTTGGCCGCCCTTGAAGCTGGGAAATATTTTTCAAGGAATGATGTCTTTAAGTTATTCCATGTGGTGATGTTCCCAGAAGGTAGATAGTATAGCCAATCCTTCGCTGAATCTTTCAACGAAAAGGGAAAGGCTCTCAACTTGATTTGTTCTTCAGTAACCCCTGTGGGTTTCATACTCGAACACACCACGTGAAATTCCTTTAAGTGTTTGTGCGGATCTTCACCTGCAAGTCCATGAAAAGAAGGCAAAAGATGAATTAACCCAGATTTTAGTTCAAATTGTATATTAGCATCCAGAGCGGGAAAAGTAATGCATAAAGGTTGCTGATCCAAATTTGGAGCTCCAAGCTCTTTTAATGTCCGATTTTGAGCCATGGGTTCCTCTTCTAAATCAGAATTGGTCGAATCGGTTGAATCGGTAGCCAGATCACTAAACTCCAATTTTCTCAAAGCTTGTTTCTTCCACCTGCGTATAGTTCTTTCAATTTCCGGATAGTACGGCAAGAGTTCTTGATTAGCAGATCGAGTTATAGGCATAAACAAAAAGAAAATATATTTTGATTTGCAATTATGTAAAAGTAATGAAAGAAAAGAAATTTTTATTTTTTTTTATTTTCGTTTGGGACAAATTGAAAAACAAATAAACAAATAACAAAATAAATAATTAAATAAATAAACAAACACAAAATAAGCTAGAAAATCTCCCCGGCAACGGCGCCAAAATTTGGTGAGCTGTCGTAGGCTTCCAAATTAAAACCTTACAAACGTAGTAGCGGGAGTAAGGATCGATCCCACGAGGAGTAACTAGTTTAACTTTTGTGCTCAAATTAAAGGTAGGGGGTTTGGAATATATCGAGAATAAATATAAAATAAACGAGAATTTAAATAAACAAGAAATTTAATTGAACAAATAAAGCAATGAAAATAATATATCGAAAACACTTATAATAAGAAGACCTTGGTTAGTAAAGATCCACCACCGGAGTTTAACACTGATCATTGATTTATAAAGTAATTAATATGCAGTTGAATATTTGTCGTGAAATTATTTCATTTCCGTTTTCCCTTAGTTGTAGGTAACTAAAGCACACGCGGTTTAATTACCCCTAACTACTAAATAACCTAAGACAAGCGCTATAGATTTAATTTAATAGCAGCAATAGGAACTAGGAAAACCGACAAACTAAATAACACAAGCACAAGCGGTTGCATTTAATTTAGGAAAATATTCTACCCGGGTCCAATTATCACTAAGCCGTCAATAATTAACCCAGTTGCTACTGAATATTAGAGTAATTTGTAGCACAACATTATCTAATATAGCAAATAATTATATCAAATAAATAACTAGTAGGCCTCCCTTACAGCGTAATGAACTCCGGGGCTTCAATTCACTAAACCAAACAAGAAATTAGCCGCGAATGGGCATTGATAACAACCTTAAAGAATATTCGAGAGGGGAAGAATGAACATTTTACAATAGAAAGCTTATTCTATTTATAGTATTCTCAAAATAGAATTCTACCATTCAATTCATTCCTATTTTTGCGCCGTACGAATGGATCTTGCTCAGTCTTGCCGCAATCTTCGCACAATGTTGACGACTCCTCTTTGCCACACGCCATGTACAAAGCAAATAAAATATAAGGTTCAATATTTCGTTGCATACTAAGAAATTAGGGAGTGGAATAAACTAATACTAAAATAATAAATATATAAATACTAAAAAATATATATATATAACGCATATATATGTATAAACTGTAAACTAGTACATAATAAATAAATAAATAAATAAATATAAATATATATATATATATATATATATATATATATATATATATATATATATATATATATATATATTTTAGATAGTACGTAATATATATTCTATATATTATATATTATATATTATATATTAAATTCTAAAATGGAATAATTAATATATAATAGTAAATAATTAATGCAAAATTATTATAAAGATGTACCTAAAATATGAGTGTAAAATATGCCTATCACTATTCTAAATTAGTGTGAAATATTTCGGGTTTGCTTGTTACGAATATTGTTGCTACTACTTTTCCAGTATGGCTAATGGGTGCTATGACCAACTTAACGGAGGAGCAGTTTGCCATGACGGTTGCGGTCCTTTACCACTTATGGAGCGCCCAAAACGATGCCGTATGGAGAAGGGCCCTGCCACGCCCAACCGCTACATGGAGAAGAACCGCTGCTGCCATGGCTGCCTATGCCGAGGCGGGAATCACGCCGCATAACAGGCTGCACCATTGCCGCAAGGCTGCCCACGCTGCTTCTTCGATGGAGGCCGGATACCGCCCGCATTCGGGCGACGCAACTTACGGAGTTGTACTGTTACACCCGGATGGCTCTGTCAAGGCGACAACAAATGGCAAACTCCCGGGTTGCTTCTCACCCCTTATGGCAGAGGCTCTTGCATGTAAGGAAGCGTTATAATGGCTCAAGGAGCGTAACGAATTGGACGTGGATCTATTGACTGATTGTTCAGAACTCCGACACCATTTACTATCTAGTCCTACGATCATCCTATCCTATGTAGGGGTGGTGGAGGACCAATGCCGGGCGATTATAGCCCTTTTTTCATATTACTCTTTTAATGTTATTTCTAGATTAGTTAATGTTAGTGCTCATACTTTAGCTACGTTAACTTTTGATCAGGATCACTCTATGTACTGGGACTATGTCCCCCCTGATTGTTTGGCTCCTTTCATTAATTAAAATATGCCATTGCTCTTTGGCTTTAAAAAAAAAAAAAAAAAAAAGGTTAAGACTATAGTTGTAGGAATGGATATTATATGGTGTAAATGGGCTATATAATTCTTATAACAAGTTTGGGCTAATATTAAATAAGTTGGGCTAGAAGACATGCATACAATATAAATAGAATTAAAGCTAAGGTCCAAAGGTATTTAGTCTTAGGAAATTGGGTGGAGAATAATAATTCATAAGGAATTGGGCCTTAGGTAAATTCATATGAGTTAGGAATTTAATTACATAAAGAAGAATTGGGCTAATTGAAAGAATAAATCCATTAGTTAGGAAGAATAATTATAGAATATTAAATACGGGGTGTCACAATAATAATAATAATAATAATAATAATAATTATTATTATTATTATTATTATTATTATTATTATTATAATTATTATTATTATTATTATTATTATAATATGTTTTTTGCCTTTTTCTTTGTGTATAGTAACATTTTACCACATTATTATTATTATTATTATTATTATTATTATTATTATTATTATTATTATTATTATTATTATTATTACTAGTATTTGTCCCGTGCGATGCACGGAAAATATGTTATAAAAATATACACTATATGAGGTTTATTCATATATAAAATTTTTGTTATTTAATAATTATTATGTGTGAATTCCTATGATAAAATTATGAACATAAATATATTTACAATTAAAATAATATTTAAGGTGGGTGATTACTACAAATCTTAAACTATATTAAAAATTTAGTACATAGTATTTAATATTATAAATTTTTAAGAACTTAGTAAACTACAATAGTAATTGAATTACAATTTTAGAGTCACCACGGATCAAAATTTTTAGACCTTTGAGATTTCTAACTCTAGATGTAGCAACATACAATTGACCTTTAAAGACCAAAATCACAATCTTAGTTAGAACATTGATATTTTTTCTTCCAAATACTATCGGATTAAGTGTGTAATCAATAAAAGATGAGAACTAATAATTCGAGAATATAATCTTAATGTTACTAAGCCTACTTCACGTCAATTAAGTTGGAGAGTGTTGTTGGATAGTATCCGATGAATCCACGAATAACGCATCTTTGTCTCCGTAGTCCTCAATATGCACATTAACAATCTTAAATATTAAGCCACATAGCTATGCTATATATTAATTTCAAACTTATGGACTTTGGGGTTGCATGATGGCTTTAAGATGTGAAAATTAAATGTTGCATTTAATTTTCACATCTTAAAGTAATTTTCACATCTTAAAGCCCATTTAATTTTCACAAGACTTTCACATCTTAAAGTCATATGGTCTTGTGAAAATTAAATGCAACATTCAATTTTCACAAGACCATATAGCTTTATTATATATAGGATTATTATTATTATTATTATTATTATTATTATTATTATTATTATTATTATTATTATTATTATTATTATTATTATTATTAGAGTTGATTACCAAAATGGTCCCTTGACTATAGCGGAATTACCAATTTGGTCCTTGCCTTTTTTTTAACCAATTAAGTCCCTCAACTTTAAAAATTTTAACCAATTTGGTCCTCCGTTTGTTTGACCGTTAACTTGGGACCAAATTGGTAATTTCGCTATAGTCAAGGGACCATTTTGATAATTAACTTTAGGGGTGGGCAATTCGGTTTAGTTTTATCGAATCGAACCGTACCGAACTGAACTAGTTTTGTTCGATAATATACCGAACAACCGAACGGTATTGGATTCTTATATATCGAACGGTTCGATAAAAATCGATCCGAATTGTTCGATAAAAAATTGAACTGAACCGAATACCGTTTGATTTTTTTTAAAAAAAAAATATAACAATAATAATAATAAATAAATAAATAAAAAGTAAATCCAAGTCCCTTGCTACTTGCTCTGCCGTTCAGCTCATATTCTCACGGGTATCTCTCGTAAATGTTTTATTTGATTTCTTTATGGTTTTTTATCAAAAGTTCTATATTATGTGTTATGGTGCTTACATAGTCCATATCCAAAGTCTAATATATAACAAAATAGCAATCCAAAGTTCAAACGGTATTCGGTTCGGTTCAGTTTTTACCGAACAATTCAGTTCGGTTCGAGTTTTTACCGAACCGTTCGGTATACAAAAATCTATTACCGTTCTGTTGTTTGGTATTGTAACAACCCAAAATTTTATTTTATTAATCCAATTTTAAGAAATTTCAAAATAGCCATTTTCAGTCCATTAAAAATTTTTGCGATCAATTGGTGTTTGAATAAATTATTTTGGACTCATTTTAAATTAATACAACACCAAAACTTATTTTTATTTCAAAATCCTAAATCTTCGGGTGCTTCGCATACCAAGTTTTAAATCGAGAAATCAATCTGAGTGAAACTGGGAGAATTCAAAGAAGCTTTAAACAAGTGTTCATCTAGAAAACTTTTTGAGAAAATTCATTTTCAACCCCAAAGTATTTAAAATAGCATTTCTAGTCTATGGTCTATGTTGCAAGGTGGACCATAAAGGCATTTCTCCTTGTCTGATCTTTGCTAGAACTACCACCAATTTACCACATTGCCCTCCACCAATCATTGAGTATCCTTCTAGGGTTTTGAACCGATATAAAAACAATAGAAAGCCAACCTTTCCTCCTGATTTCATTCTTTGTCTTCCCACCCAAGAGCTCAGCAAGAAAGAAAGAAAAAACACAGTAAGTTTTTGGTCCATTTTCATCCTTGTTCATCTAGCTTCCTCTGTTTAGCTTCAATCTCTGAGGTTCCTCCTCTTAAGTGTTGTTGTTTGGCTTGTTTGAGACATCTAGGCGGTGAAGGGGGTAGTGGTTGAGTTAGGAAGAAGAAGGAATCCAAGCAAGAAAAAGAAGCAACAAAAGGTATAACCCCATGGACTCCCTCTTTGTTTTTGGCTCTGTGAAGCCTATTTTATTGAGTAGAAATGATGAGATTTTGTTGTGTTTAAGCTTGGAAGTGATCTAGTATTTGTCTTTGAAGTGTTGAGAATGTTTTGGATGTTTTGGACATGCTTGGAATAATTTTTGCAGGTGAAAATATCCATCTGGTGCACACACAGTGTGCGTGTGCACCAGATAAGAGCAGCGGCCCTAGCCGCAGCCCATCAAGAGGGCCGCCGGCTAGAGCCGGGGCCTAGGGCACGGCCCTAGGAGAGGGCCGTTGCCTAGGCCCGACCTTGTAACGGTCTTCATGGGGCGGCTCTTGAGGAGTCCCACCCCAGGTCCCTGAGTTTCATTCTGAGAGGATTTTGTGCAGTGGTCGGACCCTTGTGGCTCAGCTACGTGTCGTTTGGGGTCAGGTTTCACAGGCCCTTGTGGCTCGGTACCTCGAGACCGTCTCGACGCACATTTTGGCTTTGATTTCGTTGAATTTGGATAAAAATTGAGCATGTTATGATGGATTTATTGAAGAATTTGCTACATAGTATAAATTGTGAAGTTCACTGTGTTTGAGAAATGTTTTGCTCTGTGATCTGATGTTATTTTTGTATTGAGTAGAGAAGCATGATCACTTGAGAATATGATTTATTATGAAAGCATGACTAAAATGTGATATTTGATCAATGAGTTTTGAAGAATATTTTGTTGATAGAAATTGTATAGAATTTCCAATGTTGCAAACCGAGTATGATATGATATCCTTGAGAATTTTATGGATTTTATACATGGATTTGGAGCATGTTGTAGAGTATTTTGCATCTCACATATCTCATATTTCAAAAATGCATAAGGGGCCAACGTGAGCCCAAGTATTACTTTCAAAAATCCATAAGCATGTGGTATATCATTTTTTTGATGCATTGAGAAGTTGTAGAGTTGTTGCATGCATGAGATTGATGCATGCGAGATATATTAATGTATTATCTATATCGGTGAGGTTTTGGAGGACCCCATTTGGACTATGTCCTCTCAGATAATTTTATGGACATTGCGGTCCCAGTATATGTAACGCAGTGTATTCCCACGTTACGAGGTTGGAAACTGCCCGCCAGGCTTAGAATCCTGGTCAGGGGGTGTGCACGCTAAAAGTTCGATACCAGATTTCACAGAATTTGAGCATAGAACCAAGAGAGTGGTTCGGTGGACGAGCAGAGTATTAGGTCGGCTAGACGCCGTGCCCAGATAGGTTCATTCACACTATGATGAAGTTCCTACCTCGTCCATTTAAAGAGAAAGTATGAGTCTTTGAGACTCTAAAAGAGAAAGAATGAGTCATTACGACTCTAAGAAAGAAAGAAGTGAGTCATTGCGACTCTAAAGGAAGAAAGAAAGCAAGTCATTTATGACTCAAAGAGACCTCCACAGAAAGTACTCTATTTTTACAACGAGTGTATGAGTATATTTATAGTATTGCACGAGATTGCATATGAGTATGTTTATAGTATTGCACGAGATTGCATATGAGTATAGTATTGCACGAGATTGCATATGAGTATATTTATAGTATTGCACGAGATTGCATGTGAGTATAGTATTGCACGAGATTGCATATGAGTATGTTTATAGTATTGCACGAGATTGCATATGAGTATATTATTGCATGAGATTGCATGTGAGTAGAGTATTGCCTGAGATTGCATAATGAGAATGTTGATTTAAGATTGTATATCGAGCATGATTGTTTAGTTACATTTGAAGTCTTGTATATCCAATTACATGATGAGAACTTGAGAGCATGAGAATAAGTTTCTTATGGTTTATTAGCATGATATTACTTCTAAACATGAGTTGATTGTTAAGTTGTTGTGACGCTCATTTTGAAATATCTAAGTTGTTAAATCTTTTGTACCGAAGCATGCCTGTTGATATTATAGGTTGCAAGCATATAGAAAGTATGTGATATGACTAAAGCTGTCTATGAGATGAGTTTGCTGTATACGAATGTTATCAAATGTTTTCCAAAAGTATACTCTATAGTACTTTACAGGGTTGAGTGTGGTTATACTTAGCTTCGTGCTAACGGGTGTTTTCCTATTTGTCTATGTGTTGCTTGTAAAACCCCTTTCAGGTGGGCCCAGCATTGAGAAATGATCGAGTTAGACTAGTCTTGTAGTTTGAGATGTCTAAACTCTTAATGTCTTGTTTATGACATTATCTATCGGATGTTAGACTTATGATGTTTTGTGGTTTTTCGATGATGTAGACTTTGGGGTGTGTTTATTCCCCCTTATGCTTTATTCAAGTTGATGGATGGTTAGTTATTTTATTCATTTACTAGTTCTACCCTTAGCCTGTGTAATCACTATGGAGTGGTGGTTGTGGCGGTGACATACCCACTAGTTATCTTATTTAAGTTATTTATCCGCTGCTTAGTTATGTTAATTATGGATTAGAATTGTAATTAAGTTTTAGAAAAAATGGGGTGTTACAGGTATATTACCGAATCTAACTAGTTTGGTACGGTTCGGTTCGAGAAAACTTAACCGAATTGCCCACCCTTAAAGTTAATTACCAAAATGGCCTCTTGACTATAGCGAATTACCAATTTGGTCCCAAGTTAATGGTTGACTAACGGTCAAATAAACGGAGGACCAAATTAGTTAAGATTTTTAAAATTGAGGGACTTAATTGGTAAAAAAATAGTCAAGGACCAAACTTTTAATTTCGCTATAGTCAAGGGACCATTTCGGTAATTAACTATTATTGTTATTATTATTATTATTATTATTATTATTATTATTATTATTATTATTATTATTAGGAAAAATAACGATATTGGTTTTAAAGATTATTATTTTTGTAAGGCCTCATTTATTTACTAGAACGGAGCCACACAAATTTAAAAATCGACCCTGTTCATATTTCATGACTTAGCTTAGTGACTAGAAATACAAATTACTTAGTGACTAGAAATACAAATTAATAACTTTCATTATACTAATTTTTTTTTTTATAGAGTACAATGGAGGTCGCATTTACGGCCGCTAAGTTATGGAATTAGATTGTTAATTTGAAGGAAAATAAAATGAATGAAATTCATTATTAATTTGGTCAATTAGAGTTCTTGAGAAGTAATATTAAATTTTGACAAAATCATTAATAAAGAGACTAAAAGTGTCATTTCACTAATAACATTTGTTTTGAATACTACTGAGGCTATCATTCTTCCAAAAGGTTGAACCCCAACTCTAAGGGCTCCCCACACCCCGGCCCGATAGAACATTTGGAGGCTCGATATCATGACCTCCCATGTGGAAGAGTCACTACATGTCATTTGAGCACAAGGTGCTTGGCATTTCACTAATAATTTAAGAACTAAAATTGATAACATACTCTTATAACATAAAGAGCATTCCCAATAGAGAGATTTTGGATAGTTTTTGTAACTTTTATATTCATGTGGAAGAGAGAGAAGTTTGGAGAGAGAATATTGAGTTTCTCCTGCAAGACTTGATTTTTTGTGGGACCTGCTGTCACAAAAAACGACTTTCTCATCAGTGGTGCGTTATGCGCAACTGATGCGCGCCTAGCAGGTGGGTGTGTGTTAGTTCTGTTACTTTTTCTTTCTTTTTTGACCTACTTTCCCTTGTCTCTCTCATGTTCTCCCTCCTAATCACCTCTACAAAAAACAACTAAAATCTCCATCTATTGAGATTTCTCTAAAGATCTAATTAGTTACTGAGTATTATTTTATAATTCAAAAATTAAAATTACATTTTTCTCAAAAAAAAAAAGAAAAGAAAAAGATAATGCAATGCAAGTGCTTGGTTGCCAACATTGGTAGAGTCAAAGTCGGGTTGCATGTGAACAATACTCCGCCACCCGATTTGAATCCGAATTGGGTTAGATAACGGGTGTAGATGGTTGACTTTCTAAAGCTTTAAAAAAAATTTGACCAAGTGGATTAAAAGTTGATTTCGAATAAATTAATATGGGATGATTTAGGTTCATTATTAGTTTCTGCTAATTACTATTTACTAATCAACAATCCCATAATTGCGCAATGATGTTTCATTTCTGTATTACCGTTATTATATTTACCTCACGTGAATGAGATCCAGCGCTCTGCATGCATTAAACGCGTGTCGTCATGTTATTGTTCTACGCCAACAAAACCCAAATTATCATTGCAATTCAAGTTCCCAAAAATATTATAAGGAAAGGAATGGCCAAATAACTAAATCATTATTATTTTTATTTAAAAATTATGAGTACAATTTTCGCTAATATTTTTTCTGTCGAACTTATTGAATAAGATTTTCTTAATATAATTTATCTCTCATGTGTGATTTGTGAATTATTACACAAAAATACAATTTGCATACCCAGTATACACCAAGTAAGAATTAAATTCAACCCTAACATTAAAGTACTGCAAAAATGATAGTAGAGTTTTTTTTTTTTTTTCTTCCTCTTTAGATCGTTATTAGGAGGGGTTGAGCCCTAGTGCTATATTATTAGCACCTCGTATTAACTCTGTGACTTTGAGATGCCCATACTGTCTTCAAATAGAACTATTTGAATATTGTTTGATAGTATTACTGTGATATATAACTAGTGTAATTCTCAAACGATACTTGAATACATTTATAATTAATGTATAAATTATTATGAAGAATATACTATTATTATTATTATTATTATTATTATTATTATTATTATTATTATTATTAATTTATTAGAATTTCTCAAATGTTTCTAATATTTACTGTTTTCTTGTCAAATTAATTATAATAGATCTTCAATTAATATTTATTTAAAAAGAACATATTTGATAGACTATAATTCACAATTCATATCAATATTATAAATAAATTAAAGTAAAATTCTAATAATCGAGCTAATTGGTATAGATATCGCTTGTACTTGATACCAATCAGAAGTAAATGAGAAAATTTTAAGTTTGTATCAAGTATTACGAGACAATGTCTCCATAGTACCCGTGCAAACCTAAAACCTTTTCAAACTGAGTGGGCCATTCTCAGTGTAAGAAACATTGATGTCGATCAACACGCAGACTTAATTTTTTTTTGAATAAAATTATTATTTTAAAATACAATAGATTATAATTGAAATTTTTAAAATATACATATATACGTATAGAGTAATAGTCATTTTATATTGTAAGTTGACCAAATCTAAGATTAATTAATTAGGGCGTGCATCTGCGTTGACTTTGAGGGTAAACTTCAACTACTACGTCTATATATGCATGAATGAATCAATTAACGTAAACTTCGTAAACTTTTGCTTTAGGTCTAGGTGCTGGGTTTTTTTTTTTTTTTTTTTTTTTTTTTTTTTTTATGATGAGTTTAGAAATTCAAATTCAATTCAGAGATTACAAGATAGAGCCTTATATGAAAGAAACCCTGAACTCTAGACTAGAAATAACAAACCAAGACTAAGCTACAGGAATATAAACTATACATTATAAAGAATTAATTTCACTTTTGGTCCCACGACTTTTGATGTTCTATCACTTTTGGTGCACAACTTTAAAATTTTTTAATTTTGGTGCCTAACTTTGTTATTTTTATCAATTTTGGTCCTTTCGGCCAAATTGACAGCGAAATGTTGTTGGATTTTATATTGTTAGGGGTAAAATCGTCATCCCAAGGAAACATCTTCAATATCTAAACAAAATCACCGTAAAATCATATCTATAGGTGTTTGATGATGAGAATAATGGGGAAGATGGGCAGAAACCAGACAGATCTATGGGATTTATAGTTTCGACCATTGGCAAACTCTTCTTTTTCTCTTAATATGATTTTTCTTTTGTTTAAATATTGAAGATCTTTCCATGGGATGACGATTTTGCCCCTAAAATATAAAATCTGGAAATATTTTACCGTCAATTTGGCTAGAAGGACCAAAACTGATAAAAATAACAAAGTTAGGCACCAAAATTGAAAAAATTTAAAGTTGTGCACCAAAAGTGATAAGAACTCAAAAGTCGTGGGACCAAAAGTGAAATTAATTCCATTATAAATCTAATTAATAATAATATAATGTCTAACACTCCCCCTCAAGCTCAAGGAGAGAGAGGAACAACATTGAGCTTGCCTCTAAGATTCTGAATACGCGCCGCAGGAAGAGGTTTGGTGAAGATATCTGCCAGCTGCTCCTTGGTAGAGACAAAACTAACAATGAAGTCCCCGGATGCAACTTTATCTCGGACAAAGTGATAGTCGATTTCAACATGTTTCGTGCGAACATGAAAAACTGGATTTGCGGCGAGGTATGTAGCTCCAAGGTTATCACACCAGAGTGTAGCTGGTTTACCGGAGGACAACCCTAACTCCTGGAGTAGCGAAACAATCCACGTGACCCACTAGTGGAAATTATGGAATTTCCGACCACCTAAAAATGATCTTAAATCAAGTCGAAAGTCTTGTTCCGACCTCTTTTGGTATCCGGAAAAACCTTTATTGCTATTTCCGACCACTTTTTGGTATTAACTTGATTTAATATCACTTTCAGGTGGTCGGAAAATCCATAATTTCCAGTAGTGACCTCTGCGGAGACATCAGCTAGACCTTTATACTCAGCCTCTGTGGAGGACCTTGCGACAGTGCGCTGCTTGCGAGATACCCATGAGATTAAATTACCCCCCAAAAAGACTGCATACCCGCTAGTGGATTTTCGATCAATTGGGCGGCCGACCCAGTCCAAATCTGAAAAAGCATGTAGTTCAGTCGATGACGACGGCGTGATCCGGAGGCCATAGTCCTGAGTTCCTTTGACATACCGAAGTACCCGTTTCAATGCGGCCCAATTATCCTCGGTAAGTGAGTGCATAAACTGACACAACCTGTTGACGGAAAAAGATAGATCTGGCCTAGTGATAGTCAAATACTGTAGAGCCCCAACTATGCGGCGGTACTGTGTTGGATTCTCAAACGGCTCGAGTGTCGGTGTGACTGGCTGAGTAAGTGCTGCTGGTGTTGCCAAGGGTTTACACTCAGCCATGCCAGCGCGAGTCAAGATGTCCTTCATATACCGGCGCTGTGACAAGACGAGCCCACCTGTGTCAAATAAAGTCTCGATACCCAAAAAGAAGGCCGGAGTACCAAGATCCCTGATCTTAAATGTGGATGCAAGGCGGTGTAGTAAGGAGTCTATTAAGGCCTTGTCGCTGCCCATCATGATGATATCATCTACGTAGACCAATAAGTAGACTATCGAGTCACCAGTCGTATAGTGAAAAAAAGAGACGTCAGTTTTAGACCCTTGAAACCCGGTAGCTAATAAGAACTCCTAAAGCCTTTTAAACCAGGCACGAGGCGCTTGCTTGAGCCCATACAACGACCGCTGAAGATGACACCTTCATGTATACGGTTTCAGATAGGTGACCATTAAGAAATGCGTTATGGACATTCAACTGACGAAGAGTCCACTTGTGAGAAACTACAAGAGAAAATAATATACGGACCGTAGTGGGTTTCACAACGGGGCTGAATGTGTCAAAGAAGTCTTCTCCGGCTACCTGATTGAACCCCTTCGCCACTAGACGAGCTTTATACCGTTCTACCTAGCCATCTGCTTTGCGCTTGGTGCGGAATACCCATTTACAGCCAATTATATTCATATGAGGTGTAGATGGAACTAACTGCCACGTGTTGTTGTGTAAAAGTGCGTTGAACTCTTGGTCCATAGCCTCCCGCCACTGCGGATGGTCAACTGCCTGTGAATAACACGTAGGGTCCACAGTAGTGTTAAGGGCAAAGAACTCATCTTCGGTGCCATGTGTCTTATGACGAGTACGCATAGTGTGCTCAACTTGTACAGTAGGGGCAGTTTTTGTACGGGGCTTTGCACGAACTGGTGGTGCTTCAATTACCAGAGGTGCTGGTTCTTGAGCCAAAGGGGGGCTCATTCAGCACTGGTGCCCCATGTGAGGGAACCATGACTGGGGCGGAAGCCCATGGAATGGACGAGTCTACAGCACTCGGGCCACCCTGCAAAGTTTCCTGCACAGCAAAAGGGAAAACAGTCTCATCGAACCGAACATGGCGGCAGATAAAAACTTTTCCCGCTGTTAGGTCTATACAGCGGTATCCCCTAAATAAAACAGGGTAACCTAGGAATACACACGGTGCATATCTAAACTCTATCTTATGCCGATTGTAGGGCCTTAGATAGGGAAAACATCTGCACCCGAAGACACGAAAGAAAGTGTAGTTTGGGAGAGTTTTGTGTAGGCGATAATGGGGACTTTGGAACTGTATTGTAGATGATGGTAAGCAATTGATCAAAAGCATAATCCCCGTATTTAAGCGGAACTGAGCTTTCAGCAAGTAGTGCTAAACCGGTTTCGACTATATGTCTGTTCCGGCGCTCAACTCGGCCGTTTTGTTCATGAGTGTATGTGCAGGATTGTCGGTGTATGATACCGAGGGATTCAAAAGTACTATGTAGACGATGATATTCGCCTCCTAAATCAGACTGGATGGCTTTTATAGAACGGGAAAACCGCCGTTCTACCATTGCCCGGAATAAATCAAAAGTTTTATATATGTCCGATTTTAGCCGAAGCGGATAAAACCAGGAAAAACGCGAATGGTCATCTACAAATAAAACAAAATAATGGTATCCAGAATAAGAAATAACAGGGGACGGACCCCAGATATCTGTATACACCAAATCTAAAATTTCAAAACTAAATCTAGGAACACGATCAAGTGGAAACCGCGCCGACTTGCCAAGTTGACACGCCGTGCACACTTTTGACGAACTGGCTTTATTTGTGACCGGGCAGTGTTGTAGGACACATTGGAGGACCTGTTTATGTGGATGACCCAGGCGTTGATGCCACACCGTGGGTGACGCTCTGGCGGTAAGATACGCAAAATGTGACCGGGGGACCAATAATTTGTACAGACCGCCAGTGGTGAATCCCTTAAGAAGAACCGCCTTGGTGGTGCAGTCCTTCACAACAAATAAATCCTTGTGAAACTCAAAATACACATCGTTATCATTCGTGAATTTATATACGGATAAAAGAGGTAGTGACAATTTTGGGACATGCAATATATTTGATAGATGTAAAGATTTAGACGCAGAAGGGATAACCGTATGGCCAACACGAGAAACGTTCAAACCTGCACCATTTCCGACTGTGAGCACGTCCCTGCTGGTGTAGCTTTCCGATTGGCCGAGCATCTGATCGTCCGGCGTGGCATGGGTAATTGCACCCGTGTTCGGGAACCAGCCGTCAACTGTCGAGTCTGCCGGAGCATCACCTGAGACTGCCATGTGCGCATGCGGACCTGGGGCGTCGGTGTAGCGCTTGTTACAGGTTACGGCAGTATGGCCGTGGCTCCGGCAGATCTGGCAGCGCGGATTGCCACGGCCGCGGCCACCTCGCCCACGGCCTCTGCCTCGGTGATTCTGATTGCCATTGTTCGTGGACTGCCGTCCACCATAGCCGGAGCGTCCACCACTGTTACTGCCACGCCCGGCAAAGAAGGCCGCCGGCGCTCCGCCTGTCGCAGAGTGATCCGGAGCGGAGAACTCATCCGCCTGGATGAAGTCTTGAGCCTGTAGCAGATCAGATAACTGAGAGAGGGAGACGGGAGTACCTGTGACCGTGAGAGCACTCGCCATTGCTCGGAACTCCGGCCGGAGCCCCCGCAGAACATATAACGTTTGCTCGTCGAGTGAGAGCGGGCGGCCGGCGAGCGACAGGGCCTCCACGATCACCCTCGCCTTGCCTAGATACTCTGCCGGTGTGCTACTCCCTTGCCGGAGTGTTTGAATCTGGCCCAGTAGATTCAAACACCATGCTCGTGAAGAAGATGCTAGCGCCGCCGTGAGTGATTCCCAGACCTCCCTGGCGGTGTTCCGGCCGAGAGCATGAGGCATTACCTCGTTAGCCAGCGACGAGATAAGATGGGAAAGGATGGAAGCATCCTGCTGCAACCATCTTTCGTATTCTGGGTTAGGGACGGCAGATGGACCGGAGGTGGTAGCGCCCGACTCGCCGGTCTGCTGCGTAACGGTGATGGTGGCGGGCGGACAGGGTAGGGTGCCATCAATATACCCGAGCAACCCTTGCCCGCGGAGAAATGGCAGGAGTTGAGCATGCCAGAACAAAAAATTACGATTGGTTAGCTTCATCGACACAAAGTGATGAGCAGAGCTTAGGGAATTCGTGGTGGTGTGAGCAGCGGTGGTGGTGGTGGTCACCGTGCGCTCAAATGAATTCGTCGACATGATGGGTGGTGGAGAGAAAATAGGGAAAGAAGGATCGAATAAGCCTAACTCTAAGCTGATACCAGATGAGTTTAGAAATTCAAATTCAATTCAGAGGTTACAAGATAGAGCCCTATATGAAAGCAACCACATAAGTCTCCTGAACTCTAGACTAGAAATAACAAACCAAGACTAAGCTACAGGAATATAAACTATACATTATAAATCTAATAATAATATAATGTCTAACATTGATGATCTCTGTTCACTCCGGGAGCCACGGGAGCTGGCCCAAAACGAATTGTCACATGCGGGAAATGAACCCGAGTTACCCTAAAATTCTCCCTCACAAAGAAAGTTCATTTTCCACTTGAGCTACCCTATTGGGTTATTTGATGATCTTATTAATTCATACTAATGTCTACTAAATTAATTATGAATAATTAATCAATATGAAGAGTAGTCATATATAACACTTAATTACATACAAGTCATGTTAATGGATGGGTACACACACTACTACAGAAAACGGTTTTAACATCTGTTAAAATACCCCATTTAACATAGGTTATCTTTCGACGTCGACTTTAGAGACGTAGTAAGTAAATGATATGACGTCGGTTAAAAAAACGACGTCGTATGTTTTTTTAAAATTAAATTAATTAACATACGACGTCGGCTTTTAGGGTAAAGCTGACGTCGTATAGTATTTATTTATTTTTTTAAAAAAAATAATTAACATACGACGTCGGCTTTTACCTAAAAGCCGACGTCGTACAGTATTTATTATTATTATTTTTAAAATAATTAACATAAGACGTCGGCCTTTAGGTAAAAGCCGACGTCGTATGTTAATTAATAATTTTTTTAAAAACTATACGATGTCGGCTTTACCCCAACTTGTATCAATTTTCAGATCCTGCGCATCTAGCAATTTAACATTCAACATCAACTAATTCATTAAACTAATTCAAACTATTAAACATGAAACTAATATAAAGAACACAATTCATTAAGCTAGTTCAAGCTACTAAACATAAAACTAATTAAGTAACACAATTCAACAAAACTACTAAACATCAAGCCAATAAACATAAACTAATTTTAAACGTAAAGTATCAACTAAGAAGCGTTTTATTAACCCATTCATCAATAAGAAACTTAGACCATTTGTCTCTAACTTCATCAATCTCTTGTTTGTTGTAGGGCAATCTTCCTTGTCTTTCCAAAGCCTACCAAGTTCAAAAGAAATAAAAATAATAAATAAGCAAGTATTTTTAAACATTTGAAGAAAAAAGATATATTATGAAATTACTTGCTTTATCCATTCCTTTGCTTAGGTTGTTGGAAACAATTTCTAACATGAACTTCATCACATAATAACCACATTCGGTGGTTCCTTTTTGTATAGCACACTACATTTGAATTACAATAAAATTAAAATAAATTAATAAAAAACAATAAGTTTGCATGTTTTACAAAGTGAATGAAGTACTTACCGAACATATAGTCTATTTTGGTGAACGATTTTGTTTCTTTCCACTCATCATGTTTGTTGCAGTCATACACCTATTAATATAAGACATAAAATATATATAAATACTTGACATCACTAGTTTAATGATAACTATTAATTAATTATATAAATTTACATACGTTTCCATTATATGTTTAATGTCTTCACGCGGCCCATGACCAAGTGAATCAAACAAAAATATTTCATTTAGTCTAGCAGATTAACATACTTAATACTTCTTTTAGGAACCGAATCCTTGATTGAATGACAAAATTTAATTTGTTGAAAATATACTATACACAAATTTGATAGACTAATAAATATACTAGCTAGTAATTGGAAATCTACGTGCAAAGTACATTATATTGTTAAAATTAAAAATTCATTGATAAACACGTGCTGTTTGGTAAATAGTTGTTAGCTGATTGAGTTAGTGGGTGGTGTGATTAATTGATAGCATTAATTAAACACTTATATTGAATCAAATATTTGAATGTTTAACCAAGTCAAACAACTAATATTTATTAAATAAGTCAGAATTGGCTAATAAGCTAACTATGTTGTTAAACAAGGCCATGATACTGTTGAGCATATAATACATATAAACATAAATGTGCAATCCAACTATTAGCTTAGGATTTTAGTTGGCTGGAGCACATGCATCAATTTGGTATCAAAGTCATGCCAAAGGTTATGGATTTGAATTTTCGTGTTACCCGATAAAAAAAACTATGGTCCACGTGTTGCTTGAAGCCCATAAAAAACAATCGACCCGCACACGTGAGGTGACGTGTTAAGCATATAATATATATAAAAAGAGTTTTTTGCACTTTTGGTCCCACGACTATGACGTCACTAATAACTTTGATCCACGACTTTTAAAACTTGTAGAATTGGTCCACGACTATGACTTTCTTAGCAAATTTGGTCCTTCCGGTGCATTTTTCATTCAATTTTTGCCAGAAAATTTTACTCCCCATTTTAACATGGGTAATATTGTCTTTTCCATCTCACAAACTAATGACATAAATAAATAAATAAATAAATAAATAAATAAATAATTAAACACAGTCAGTGGTACGGTGATTGAAATTAAATGTCACCCAATTCCAATTCCACGTACTTTCAGTTTCACCCTCCTTGCTAAACGTCAAAATTTTTTAGCTGTTTATTTATTTATTGATATCATTAGTTTGTGAGATGGAAAAGACAATATTACCCACATTAAAATGAGGAGTAAAATTTTTCGGCAAACATTAGTCAAAAAATGCATCAGAAGGACCAAAATTGCAAAGAAAGTCATAGTCGTTGACCAATTGTACAAGTTTTTAAAGTCGTGGATCAAAGTTGTTAGTGATACCATAATTGTGAGACTAAAAGTGCAAAAAACACATATATATGCAATTCAACTTTAGGTTAGACTTTTAGTAAGATGGAGCAATGCATTAATTGATACTACAATTATTTTATCAAAATGGGCCATCCCCAGGCACTACAGGGTCATTGAAACGTCAATTTGGATTTACTCCTCCATCAGTTTTAAAAATCAATATTTTTGAATTAAATATCCTCAAAATTAAAGAATTCGGATAATGAATGTGAATAGAATATTAATTTTCTTATTAATTAATAATTACTCGGAGTAAAGGACATGTATACTAACTAATACTAACGTATATCGTTTCTCTTCTGCAACTCTTTGGTGCCATCTTCCCTGTAAATTAGAATTGACTAATCAAGAAGAAAAAAAAAATCTTCTTTTGCCATGTTGTAAAGTTGGAGTCAGCAGAAATTTGTGTTTATGGATTCTGACTCATCAAATTAAATATATGACGAGATCAACATGCACATAATGTTCATATATTTCTAATTAAATAATTCTAATTATCACTACTAATGATAATCTTAATAATGTACTCCATCTTGATCTAATTCGGTAACGCTGCCGCCATGGTGGAGGAGGCCATATGAAAATGCCTAGCACTTAAAATATAACCCGGTCTCAAGAAAGAGCTCTTGGTCTGTCAACCGTTGCACTATGTTGAAAAATTAGTTAAAATTGACATGTAAAATGCTCATTTTAAAGCAAAGCTTTGAGTGGATTCACTACCGATTTGAGTTGGGGCAAAGTGACAAAGTGGATTATAATTCTCGATCTTAAGCGAGATGTATGTTTAATTTAATATAGAGTTAATTATAAAAATGGTCACTTGACTATTATGAAATTACCAATTTGGTCTACGACTATTTTTCTTACCTAATTAAGTCATCGACTTTGTAAATATAATGTTAACCAATTTGGTCCTCCGTTAAGTTTGACATCCAAAGTCTGTTAAATCTGAGGGTAATAAAGGAATTTTACTTCGCTCCTTGGGCAGCTCGGGCTTCCCACTTATTTACTTCATGAATTAGGGATGTTTTTAGTAATAATGTAAAATTCCTAATGCTTTTTTTTTTTTTTTTAAACTAAACCCCTAATTCTAAATCCCCAAACAGATTCTAATCAATAGAGGTTCAAGGGATAACAGTTTGAAGAACGCCAACAATGGCAAGGCAGCGAAGAAGATGAACGCAGAGGATTCACATTCAAATGTTGATTCAAATTTGAGCCTAAGTTCACTTGCGGAAGAGAAGAAATTTTCGAAAGAAATGATGCAGAAATACTTGAAAATGGTGAAGCCATTGTACATCCGTGCTAAGGCAGCTCTAGTAGCCTCTCCTTCGCCGCAACCGACGACCGAGAAAGAAGAAGCAGAAGCGGCAGAGGTAGCTGAGAAAATGGCGGTTTTTAGCAACATCAAGAGTCTGAAGCAGGGGAACCAACCGGCGGGACTGCGAGTTGTCCGGAAACATTTAAGGAAAAGCCGATCGGCGCCGTCACCGGTGTTCTCATCTGGTGACTTGTCATCTCGACGACTCGTTGTTACAACAACAGGATGGAACGTTGCATATCTTCAACGACAACAATTGTTCTCATCTCGGCATACGAGCATACGAACGTTGCATATCTTGAGTTTGTTGTTGAAGTCGTGCCTTTCTCTATTATGGTGAAGAAAATGCAGGAATGGAGCAATGGACGTGAAAATGCAAAAATGGTTAGGGGTCGTTTACTTCATTCTTGTTTTTCCATTTCCAGTTTTCTATTTCTCTATTTCTCTATTTCTCCAGTTTTTCTTCTCCATTTCTCCATTTCTCCAGTTTTCTTCTCTATTTCTCCAATTTTTCATTTTTCCAGTTTTCTAATTTTCATTCGCTATTTCTCCATTTTTTAATAATAATAATAATAATAATCAGAAAGAATTTGAAAAAAAAAGAAAGGAGGGGAAAAACGAAGGTAAGAAAGAAAGTGGGAATAATAATAATAATAATAATAATAATAATAATAATAATAAATTATTATTATTATTATTATTATTATTATTATTATTAAAAAAGAAGAAAGAATTCGAAAGAAATAAAAAAAAAAAAAAAGAGGGGAAAAAACGAAGGGAAGAAAGAAAGAAGCTGTGAAAATGAAACAGGATTCAATCTTAAGACCTCACAGCCAAATTCCACTGTTCACCCATGCATTCCATTCCTCCATTTGGAGAATAGTTATTTTCCTTTCTCCAAATTTGTATTAGAATTGGAAGAATGGAGATGAGATTGGATTTGGAAGAATAAATTTAGTAAACAAGTTCTCCAATTTTCATTTTTCCACTTCTTCAATTCTCCAATTTTTTGGAAAATTCTCTATTTTTTCAAGTTGGTAAACAACCCCTTAACATTTAACTCAGTGAAGAAAATGCAGAAATGGATGTGAAACTAGGGTTATTCTGGTTAAAAAAGATGGGAAAATGAGCAATTAAAGTGAACTTCCATAATCACCCTCAACTTAAACAAAAATTTGATGGCTGACCGGACAGAGGACCATATTAGTTAACATTTACAAAGTTGAGGACTTTATCAGGTAAAAATAATAGTCGAGGACTAAATGGGTAATTTCGCGATAGTCAATGGACTATTTTGATAATTAACTTTTTAATATATTATACAAAAATTGATTATCAAAATACATCCATTTGAGTTGGAAAAAATAATGAAATTTTAAAGTTTGTAAGAAACTTTTGTCGCACATTAAAAAATAAGTGTGGCCTTACATGTACAAGGTCACGCCCACCCTATGACCCTAGTGTTGATCGGCTAGTCGTTAACAAATTAAAGTAACAACCAAACCAACTTGATTAAACTCGGCCCACTATACTATTATTAATTCTTCTTTCGAAAGGTTGAATCCCCAATCATAAGGGTCCCCCACGCTCCGATTCAACAGAGCATATGAGAGGATCTGAGGTAATAAATCACTGTAACTTAGGGTGTGTTTGGTTCACACATTGGAATCGGAATCGGAATGGGAATCAAATACTTGATAATGTTAATGTGTTTTGGTGAAAGTATTTTGCATGTTTGGTAGTAGGGTGGATTTGGAATGATTATCAATATTGCTGTTTGGTTATTTATGATCCTATAATGGGAATAAATGTTTTAAAAATACAAGAACAAAAAACCAAGACAATTTATTCTAATATAAAGCATCCAAAGCACCAATATGAACAAAAAAATAAAAACAAAAATCTAAAAGCACTAATCCAAACGTAAAAATCAAATTACCAATTAGGAGGGGGAATAATGGAATGAAACCCTTATTTTATTAGGGAATGAGTTTTGAGTTTTCTAATTAAGGGCGTAATCAAATCCCATAGTAGTGCTCTAGAAACCTGTCAATTAAACAATAACAATGACTTTGAATCCTGTTGGTTTTACGGCCTAGGGTAGCCGTTCGGCGGGCCAACACTACCGTAAAATATTAGGGTTTGTGAATAAACGAGAGGATCTTCAAAAATTAAAGAGAATAGGAGCTCTTATTAGTGGAAGAGTCTGACCTTTACACGATGACCCCGTGGGGGTATTTATACAAGGAGATGTGTTATCTACAAGGAAAGTACGGCAAAAGATAGGGCCAAATCAACTATAGAATCTACCATAATTAATGCGATAAGTACTTAAACTGGAAAAGGAAGCTACTTGCTGGACAAGGAAAGGAATCTCCGCTGAATCCGCCATTAACCGCTTCTGGGTGTGCACTCGGTCGCTGACTGCCTGACGAGGTAGCCTGGCTAGGGAGGCTGAGGCACTTAGGCAAGGACGCTCCGACCGCTGAGCCTGATCGCCCATCCGGGTCTTCTGAGGGAACCCAGTTGGGGACACACCGACTACTGAGCCTGGTCGCTCGTCCGAGCCCTCTGATGGAACCTAGTCGGGGACACACCGGCTACCGAGCCTGGTCGCCCATCCGAGCCCTCTAATGGAACCCAGTCGGGGACACACCAACTACCGAGCCTGGTCGCCTACCTGAGCCAGCCAGTCCCTACCGCCGGTTTGGTCTCCCGGGTGCTTTGCGTCGCGACGGCTACGATGGAGGTCCCTACTCATAAATTGCTAAGTATTATGCCGTACTCGAGCCTGACTGCCTTTTCGCACTTTCCAGGCCGAGTGCCCGATTTGGGACATCTATCACCAGTCCCTCACTTTTTTGGGTTTAGCCGAGCGATGATTCAAAAAAGTAGAAAAGATTACTAAGGGTGCAACGAGAAGACCCGACTGTTTTAACATCGCCCTGCTTCGAATCAGGCTGGTGCCCAGCCGGGGACATGCACTTCTGCCGACTGGTCCTGTTCCCATCATGACTGGTTCTGCGAAGCGGTAAGGTCACTGTCAGGTTCTCGCCGGTTACTGTCTCGAGGGGCGCCTTTTCGTAACTGTCTCGTCAGACGTTACGTCCATTCCCCCACCGTTCGATCAAGGACACGTGGCGCAATCTGGCCAGCCGGCTAAATCTATAAATACTCAAGCCATTCCTCCTTTCACTTCTTCTGCACCTCTCTTCTTTTATCGCCCAAATCTTCCGGCGATTAGCTTTCATTCCGCATCCCTTTACTCCCTTTTCTGGCTGCCGGCGTTCTTTCTTTTCCGAGTTAGTCCCATCGCTTCCTCCGGCCGTCGTCTTTTAAGGTTAGCTGATAAGTGCATTTTTGTCTATATTTTTGCCCCTTCTTGAACCCATTTTATTTGTGAATTGTGACTAATTTATGTTGGTTTTATTTCAAGGTGCAATCTATCACAATAAGTGAGGAATTCAATGATTTGTGGGAAGATTCGAGCAATTCTTGGACCAAGAGATCAACCAAAGAGTTTGGAATGCACATATGAAGTTCTAGCATCATCATATTGCCTCCTGTACGCCCATCCATCAGCCCATCTAAGATCTCAAAAAAGAAGCAGGTGGCGTACGCCCGTACGTCCATTCCAGTGTTCACTGGAAATGCACCAAAAATGGTACTGCCTGGCATACGCCCATCCCTGAGGTTGTACCTCTGTGCTCTGTTCACTATATAGGCGTGGATTCACTCATTTTTACACGGTTTTGGACCTTGTTCCAACCCTAGACATTTCCTTTCACTTCCTTTCATATTTTAGTGTTAAATTAGGCTTAGATTTAGGTTTCTTAACACTTTTCAAGCTTGTATTGAAGGATCTACACTTGGATTTCAAGATTCTACCATCATTTCAATAGATAATCTTGTTTTCCCTTTTATCTCTTTATCTTGCAATGTTTATGCTTTACATTTGTGTTTTTGTGTTCTTTATGTTATTTAATCATGAGTAGTTAGTTTATGGACTTGATTTAGGGTTGTATTTTCTATCTTGATGCTTGATTTGTGATTATTGCAAAAAGGGGAAGAACTCTAACCTAGGGTTCTTGAGTTTATGAAAGATTTGTGTTTGTATATTGTTAATGCTTGGTGTACAACTTTCATTGGCATGTTTTGGAGGATTCTTGACCTCAATGAGAGTTGGGTCAAGATTCTAAGCCACTCCTTGCATAAACCTGATTTTTTCTATGAAAATGGGGGAAATTGGGGGGTTTAGATGCTTTGTGTTCTTGAAGAACTTGGAGTTGATTCACCACGAGAGTGGGGCAATTCCTTGTTCTAATTCTTGTTAATTTGCTCACATGAGTGACTTATAGACTAGGATTCCTACGTGCATCCCCTCTATTCCTTGGTTGTGTGATTTTCCCCAATCCTTAGGTTGTGCTATGCATCTAGAAGATAATGCTCCCTAGCTTGAGTCCTATTCCTTTATTTTGTGTTTATCTTTGCGTATATGTGTTAGCCTTACCATTTCCTTAAACTTGTAGTTTGCTTAGCTTATTGTTGATTTCCTTATGCTAGTGTCTAGTTTATTGTGATTGCATATTGCGTGCCATAACCCCCAATCCCCTGAGGACGACATTTCACACCCGTACACTCACCATAACTCATTTTTGCTACGATAAAAAATTGGCGCCGTTGCCGGGGATTGGCAATTTGGTGGTTCTATGTGATTGCTTGTTTTGCTAGCATTGGAGTTTAGGGAATCTTAGGAGACTAAGATTTTTCTTTCTTTTTGTTTGTTTTTATTGTTCAAAGAGCTTATTGTCTTACCTTGATTGAGATTTGGTTGAAGGATCTTTTCTTTGTGCATTCATTCTTAATTGAAAAGGAAGAGTTTTCACCACTCAATCAAGAACTTTGAATTATGGAGGGGTATGATTTCCAAGAACAAAGAATGTCATTGCCCGATTTCATCAAAATGGTTATAAAGACCTTTCAAGGTGGTCCACTTTAATCATTCCTTTCTTATTCTAAGTGGTGTTCCTATTGTGGTGAAGCACATGTATTGGAAAATTGCTACAAGTTAAATTTCACAAATCAAGCACCACCTCAAGATTGTCAACCTTTCCCTCAAGAGTGTGGTGTCAATATGAGTCAAGAAGTTCCTCAAGAAAGCACTTTTTAAGCTTGGGAGCCACAATCTCCATGGTGTGCTATATGTGGTGGTTCTCATGCTTTGGAAAGTTGCCATATTTTGACTCCTACTTACCAAGTGCCTCATCAAGATGATCAACAACAAGCTTTGGAATATAATGTCAATGTCAATGAAGAAGTTTTTCAAAGAGGTACACCACCAATGTTCATGCCACAACCTCTTTCGTGTGCCATATGTGGAAGACCACATGAAGCCGAAAGATGCTACATCTTTGATCCTAATTTCCAATATCAAGGCCAAGTTCAAGAACCTCCACATCAAGAACCTCAACAACAATATCAAGACCAATTTTAAGAAGTCTATTACCATGAACCTCAACAAGAATGCCAACCATTTGATCAAGAGGCCGAGATGAAGTCCATGATGTCCAACATGCTTATGCAATTGAATGAGCTACAAAATCAAATGGAACAAATAATGGCTCAAAGGCAAGGTTTGACAACTCAAGAACCAATTAAAGATTCATATTCCAATGAAGAGGTTCTACAAGAGTTGCTATTGCCAAATGAAGGTCATGTGGTTGATGGAAATGAAAAGGAGGGTGAAGACCTTGAAGATAAAAATGAAGATAAAAATGAAGATGAAGATGAAGATGATGAGGTTTATGATGAGTGCATTGAGATGGAAACACCAAGTTGGGGAGAAAGTTTAGAGTTGCAAGGGAATGGTGATAAGGAACAACTTGAAGATGGTCCAATTGAAGAAGTGCTTAAGAAAGATGAAGTTGATGAAATATGTGGCACAAACAAGGTATGCCCTTCAATGGATGGCACTACCTTGGGTGAGAACTTTAGGAGAGTGTGGGAACCGGGAGGAGTTGAAGGCCTTGAGAGTGTTGGCCCACATTGGCCTATATTTGAATCAAAGAATTCCCACTTCTTATTAGTGCATGAAGATGACCCAAGATTTTCCCTACTTGCCAAAGATGAAGAACATGAAGAAGGGGAGAAAAGTGAAGATCAAGAAAAGGATCAAGTTCATGGCTACTATCTTGATCCAAGGTTTAGGAAGAAATCATTGGTGGACTTATGGATTAAAAATGGCTTTGAGGAAGAAATATTCTTGGAGTTTGATTTGGATGAGCATAATGTCTTAAACTTTGAAGTGATGAACTTGAGCTCCAAGGAATTTATTGATGAGCGTCACTTGAAAACATATTTGGAAGGAAAAGTTGATAGAAAGATGGAAATTTTTCTCCTTCAATCCCTTGATGGTTGATTTTGAGAGGTTGAGTCGAGCTAGCGACGTTAAACTTAGCGCTTCATGGGAGGCACCCCATGTTATCTTTAATTTTATTTCACTTTAATTTCTTCTTTATTTTTTCTTTGCACTTTTATTTTTGATATATCTTGCTTTAACTTGTGCTTTCATGTCTATATGCTCTTGACTCTAGGAATGACACCAAGGAGTTTGCTCAATTTCAAGAAGGCTTCATGATGATTCTTTGACACAAGAAGATTCATTAGGAGAGTCTCATTTACCTTCTCTACTTTATTTAATTGTGTATAGTGCTTTACTTGGTGTAGATAGTAGAGATTGTGCTCCTTGTGCGTATTGTGCTATCCTTTTCCCCTTGTTCTCTGTTGTCTTTCACATCGAGGACAATGTATCCTTTAAGTGTGGGGGAGGGGATAATTTGGGTGTTTTCTAAAAAAAAATGAAAATTTTGAAGCTTTGCTTGGATGACTCATTGTGCATAATGTTTGATAAATTGTCTTTCCTTGCTTGAAGTTGTGATTACTCCCTCTTTGTTGGTTTGTGGTTTGTTTTGGTGGAACTTGTTGCAATTCAACTTGTGATTGATGAGCCAAGGGGTAACTCATGATTGATCTATTCTCTTGCCAATAACCTTGTTAACCACTGAATAATTGAATCAATTCTTGATCGTGTGTGTTATGCATTGCTAGTGAATACTTGCCTCATTACTTAGCGTGTGAAGTCTAAGGTTTGCATGCTTAGAAATGATTTAGGCCATTTTTGTTTAGCCCGAGCCTTTCAAGCCTACCTCTTACATATGTTTTCACCCCTAGTTGTCCCCTTTCAGGTGGGCCTAGCTCTTGAGAGTGCTCGAGTTAGACTAGTGTAGTTAGTTGCTATGTAGTCTAAACTCTTGATCTATTATCGTTGTTTTTGAGTTTATGGATGTAGACATCTTTCGTTTTGTTGGTGGTAGACACCATGGTACTTTTCCCCAAGTTACTTTAATTTAGTAAATTTTCGGATGTTAGTTTGACTTGATGTTTAGTTTTACCCTTAGCTTGTGCAATCACCATGGGAAGGTGGTTGTGGCGGTGACATTCCTACTAAGTTTGTTAATTACGTTTGATTTTTTCCGCTGCTTAGTTTATCTTAATTTGGTTTTAGAACTTTATTTAAGTTTAAGAAAAGTGAGGTGTTACAGGGACACACCGGCTACCGAGCCTGGTCGCCTACCTGAGCCTGCCAGTCCCTGCCCGGATACATATTCGCCCACCGACATGGTCTCCCGGGTGCTTCGCGTCCCGACTGCTACGAGGGAGCCCCCTACTCATAAATCGCCAAGTATTATGCCGTACTCAAGCCTGATCGCCTTTTCACACTTCCCCGGGCGAGTGCCCAATTTGGGGTATCTATCAATTCTCATTCCTAATAGCTAAACCCATGAACCAAACCCGGAAAATGATTTCTGAAAATCATTTTCCGGGTTTTTGGTGTTTGGCTAGGCAAGGAAAAGAGAAGTCAATGGAAGATGTGGTCAATGAAAAATCACTCCTCTTTTTCTGGAAAATGACTTCCCCTTTTTTGGGGGGGAAGTCATTTTCCAGGCTTTGTTCTCCGCCTATTCACAACATTCGTGCTACCTTCTCTAGTAAAATTTCACCCCATAACTTCCCTATCCGCTGCAATTCCTTTGAGAAATGGCCAAATCTACAACATTCAATACAAAATCAGGGCACCAAATCATACTCTGATCTCTGCCAAAAATCCCTTTTTCGCTGCTGTTGTGTTCATCGGAGTGTCGTCGGTGTCTTCGACTGAGGACTCTTCACTGCTGTTGTGTTCAGCGGAGTGTCGTCGGTGTCTTCGACTGAGAAGAGAGAAAAGTATCGAGATATAACGTGGAGAAGGAGTTGGTCTTCTCGTGGAACAGAGGCTGTGTAGCTATGACCGTAAAGGTAGACGGCAGAGGCCAAAGCTCGACACTGCCGCCATTGTTGGGCTAAGAAGCTATGAGAGTGAGCTCGTAATCCAGAAGAAATGAATTGATTACACAATTAGGGAAGCAGTTCCGTTGGAGTCAAAGTGAAACTTTCTACCAGATCTTTGGTTTGTGAATTTTTCCTGTTTGTGAATTGTAATGGTTTTAATGTTGAAGTATACAATTCTGTTCATTTTCGGGAAAATGAACCAAACATACAAAGACAATTTTATGTTGTATAGCCAAACACCAGAAAGGAAAATGTTTTGTGAAAAATGACTCATTTTCCAAAAAACATTTTTCAGAAGTCATTTTCCTGCTTTACAAACGGGCCCTTAGTAACTTAGTAGACAGGACCAAATGCTTGTGCGTACAAAGGGTTTGTCACTTTAAACATAACCCTCACACTACCACTACCGCTACCGCTATACTATTAATACTTAATCATACTTTAGGCAGATGATTTGTAATATACTAAAAAGTAAAGAAACTTGCAATTAAAATTTCTTATGAAGGTGAGAAGAGCCACACTGCTTTGAATTCTCCCTTAGCTTGCATTCAACTCGCCAAAAAGTTTGGCGAAAAGGCAATATATCCTTTAAATTTAAAATTGCCGAAACGTTAGTTATTTCAATTCTGGGTATATGTTTCTTCACAGACAGATGCATGTATGTACACATTACATTACATTAAACCAATCAAAGTCAACCCTTGCCAACCTTAAAGTTCATTAATTTCTACGTATAAATCTCCGATCCTCGCGCTCGATCAACCTTAATTCTCTGCTACGTTGCTCCGATCCTTCAATTATATTCCTAGCTATTATTTCTTAGCTTCAACACGCTGCCGCCACCAGCCACGTATTAGCTTACCTTAGCTTGCTGAGGAAGAAAAGGCAGGCAGGCCGCCCGGCCCAGGTTAATTCCAACTTTCATTTCTTTCTTCAATTGGTTGTTTAATTTGTTTGTTTTTCTTTTGTGTCAAGGAACCTACGTAATAATGTATAATAAATGTTTGCCAGTGTAAGAAAATGATTCTTCCTTTTTGTCTATTGTTCCCGAGAATACTATTATTATTGTTTGCACTCCTTCAATATCCTTTAATTTTACAATGGGTAAAGTTAATTGGGAATATGAGCATAGCTTTTAGTTTTATGGAAGAAACATAGGCTCTGTTTGGCAAAATAATTACTTTATATGTTAATTTTAGCTTATTTGATCACTATTAACTTTTTGATTTGGTTAAAATATTAATATAAATGTTTAGTTAATTAACTTTTTGTAAGTTCAAAATGCTAAAAAAAAAAAAAAAAAAACTGTTCAAATTAACTTTTTCAATTAACTTTTTGAGAAAGGAAATTATATCAAACAGCTATCAGCTAACATCAAATTTATCAAACATTTTTCTACAATCAACTAATGTTATCAACTAGTTATACTATCTAATTAATCCAATCAGCTAACAACCATTTACCAAATAGGGCCATAAATATATAATGTTGCAAATTAAGTAACAACCATATATGCATATGCATATGCATGCACTAAATGTGTTCAAACAGCTTTGAGTAGTGTAGTGTCCAAATGTTAATTCATATTAATTTTCTTTTTATTCAGTTCATCCCTTATTCCTTCCCTCAAGTAATGCTTTGCCGTGACACCGTATAGTATATTTTCAGCAACCATTCTTCTTTTTTAATAATAATAATAATAATAATAATAATAATAATAATAATAATAATAATAATTTATGAAAAATCATTTAAAATTTTTTAAAATTTTTTTTTTTAGGTAATCTCAATTTCGACGGACTAATCTAAAACTCACAAGACCCGCCCCTAGAGTCATTGCGGAGGTAATTTTTTTTTCCATTTGTTTGCTTTTATTACCGAATTCCTTTTTAAGATGACAAAAATTTGTGTGAGACCGTGACGGGTCGGGTCAAGATGAAATGTAATACTTATACTAGTAAATGTAATACTAAATCAAAAATAAAATGTTTATTACTTATACGGATCGGAAAAATGTAATACTTTTATATTTTGATGTAAAAGTAGTATTACATTTTTCATCAAAAGTATTACATTTTCTTTTATAAGTGCAACATTACTTATAAGTGAAAATATAATACTTTTCATGAAAAAGTAATACTTTTACATCAAAATATAAAAGTATTATGTTTTTCTTTATAAGTATCAAACAATTTATTCTTGATTTAGTATTACATTTGTTAGTATAAGTATTACATTTATATATTGACCGACCCAATCCGTGTATAAGTATTACATTTATATATTGACCGATCCAATCCATTTCACAGATACAGCGAGATTGTCTAACCCAAGTGTAACCCTTCAATAAAAATCCTTTTTCCCATTTATTTGCTTTTATTCTTGAATTTTTTTTTTCAAAATCCTTTAATTTATTTAGTAGCAAGGTTTCTCAACCTATTGCAATCCAAAGAGTCAAGACCTCACCAATCACCACTGAGGTTCAATTCTGTGACCTCTCCCCAAGGAGAGTCACAGAAGTGCCATCTAAACACAAGGTCCATCACAAGGTTTACGTTATCTTGTTTCGTAAACGTTAAAGTATTATAGGCTTGAACATAGAATCATAATCATCGTAATAATAATTATTTTCCGAAAAAAATCCATTTATTTAAGTTATTATTATCCCATTTATTTGCTCTTATTATCGGATTTTTAAAAAATGAGATGAAAATTTCCCATCTAATTAATTTCTTGAATACAAAGATTTACTCTTCTTTCCGTGAGCGTTAAAGTATCATAGGTACTTATTTCATAGCATCAAAATCTTGTTTCTGTTCACCGCCTTCTTTATATTAATTAATTTGTTAATTATTTTATATTTAATTAACTTGTAACTTGTGTGAAAACGAGTATATAATAATAATAATAATAATAATAATAATAATAATATTATTATTATTATTATTATTATTATTATTATTATTATTATTATTATTATTATTATTATTATTATTATTATTAAAGAAGTGAAAAAATGTGCTCCGTGATAGATTTGTAGTGCTAGAAACGCAGTAGCAACCACCTTTTCAGGCAACAAATCAAACTTTATTAATTAAATTTTTGCATTGCTTAATTAATTGTTTTTGCAAGTGTAGAGATGTCAAAGCCCATGTGACCTTTGCCGCCACTCATGGCTTCTTCTACCACCTCATTTCACTCCTTCAAACACATATATATGTTCATGTCCCTATATATATATATCATCCTGCACATATATGTATTCTCTAATCTCAGCTACCACCACTGCCGCTGCCGTAATATCACCACCACCACCGCCAAGCTAACAGAATTCCCAGAATAGAAAAGGAGTTTACAAACTAGCTAGCTTTTTCTGATTGTATGTTTCTGAATGCTTTATTCTTGATGATGCATTTTCAGTAGTTTTATTGATTTGAAGTTTTATGGATGCACTTAATGTGTTCAAACAGCTTTGATGAGTAGTGTCCAAATGTGAATTCCTATTAATTTTCTTTTTATTCAATTCATTCCTTATTCCTTCCCTCAGGTAATGCTGTGTCGTGGCACCGTATAGTATATTTTCAGCTACCATTCTTCTTTTTTAATAATAATAATAATAATTTTTAAAAAATTATTATTATTATTATTATTTTTAAATTTAGGTGATCCAATTTATACGGACTAATTTAAAACCTACCAGACCCGTTTCTAAATTTATTGCGAAGGTAAATTCTTTTTCCATTTGTTTGCTTTTATTACCGAATTCCTTTTTAAGATGAGGTAGTCAGATAGATGGAATTTTCCCTTTTAGTTTTTTTTTTTTTTTTTTTTTTTTCATTTATTTATTACTTTTTTATTATTTTCTCTGTTTTAAAACAAAATAGAGTTGTACTCTTTAATTTGTTGAGTACCCACTACCAAGTTTGCTCTTAATTTCTCCATAATCCAATCTAAAATAAAAACATAATAAGTTTTAATTCAGGTTATATTCATGATTTATGTCTGTTTTTCTGTTAATTTTCTTTTTTATATACATTATACTATAAGAATTGTACTATGCAGTCTTTTTGATAAAAATATTCTTACTGTTCAAACTTCTATTATCTTTTCTCATTATTATTACTATGCACATACATACACAAATATGTTTTTTTATATTCTTCAATGGTAACAATGTAGGTAGATATTATATATTGGAGTAATATAAGAAATAAGTTTAATTTCAGTTAGATTTTAATTAAATGTTATCATAATTATATTTAATAATTTATCATATCTAAACTTATTACGTTAATAATATTAATCATACCATAATTATTATTCAAACCATCGTAATAATAATATATTTTTTAAAAAAAAAAAACCCTTTATTTAATTTATCATTTTTCCCATTTATTTGCTCTTATTATCGGTTTTTTTTTAAAAAATAAAATGAAAATTTTCCATCTAATTTCTTGAATACAAAGATTTACTCTTTTTATCCGTGGGCGTTAAAGTATCATAGGTACTTAGTTCATAGCATCAAATTCTTGTTTCTCTTCATCTTCTTTATTTATTAATTAAGTTGTTAATTATTTTATATTTAATTAACTCGTAACTTGTGTGAAAACGAGTGTGTGTGTGTATAATAATAATAATAATAAGTGAAAAAAATGTGCTCCATGATAGATCCGAGGAGTGGCAGAAATTAAACGCAGTGGCGACCACCTTTTCAGGCAACAAATCCAGCTTTAATTAAATTTCTGCATTGCTTAATTGTTTTTGCGAGTGTAGAGATGTGAAGTCGTATCCAGGCATGAATTTTAATGTTTGTTTGTTTTGCAGGTTAGGGAAAATGGGGTTAGGGAGGAGCATAAATAAGAGTGGGGATTACTTGGATGGAATGTTGAGTGATTACATGGGAGGAAGGAAGGGTGGCAATAACAATAAGATAAGATCAACAAAGATTGGATCCACAAAGCTTGTTGCAGTGTTCACTTTCCTGCAATTCACTTTTGCTGTTTATGCAACATTTCTTCTATACTACATGAGCCCTTCTGTGGATTTAAGGATGAAGCCAGATTTTTCTTGGGCTACAAGAATGGCTCAGCAATGGAAGCAGTATTTGATCATCCCCCCACATGTAGTGAGCAAATACCAAGAATCCAATTCAGTGGTGAGAGGTGAGACGGCACAACCGATGATGGTGTTTAACCCTTCTGAGGTTTGTGAGCTCGAAAAGATTGATTTTGAGCAGAAGAAGTCGAATGATGCAGTGATGATCAAGCTGAAGAGGGAGCTTTATCAGCAGGTGTTAGATTTCCAGAAGAGTAGTTTTGGCACTGAGACTCTGTCTGAGCTGATGGCAATGAAGTCTAAGTGGGATTTGCGTGGTCCAAACAGGCCCAAAATCACTGTGATTTTGAACCATTTCAAGAGGAAGACTCTTTGTGCACAGCTGGATTCTCTACTCAACCAGACACTCCCTTTCCACAATGTTTGGGTGCTGTCATTTGGGAGCCCTAACGAGCAGACCCTGAGACGAATCGTGGAGAGCTACAACGACACGAGAATAAGTTTCATCAGCTCGGGCTATGATTTCAAGTACTATGGCAGGTTCCAAATGGCCTTGCAGACCGAGGCAGATCTTGTGTACATTGTGGACGATGACATGATTCCCGGGAACAAAATGCTGCAGATTCTAGCACACGTTGCAGGGACTGCCAAGTACCAGAATTCAGTACTAGGAAGCATCGGGAGGATCTTGCCTTTCAGACAGAAGGATTTCAGCTTCCCTAGCTACAGAAAATTTAGGTCCAAGGAGGCAGGGTTGTATTTGCCTGATCCTGCTTATGACATCCTTGTCGATCGAATTGTCCAGGTCGATTTTCTCTCCAGTTCTTGGTTCCTCTCTGCAGAGCTTGTAAAGACTCTCTTCACTGAAACCCCTTTCACTTTCATGACAGGAGAAGACCTACACTTAAGGTATGATATTTTTCTCCAATTTAGGAAACTTTAAAGAGGTTTGATACTTTGATCATGATTTGTCTTATCTTAATTTTTGTGTTTTGCTATAAAACTGTAGCTATCAGCTTCAGAAGTATAGGAATGCTGGCTCATTTGTCCTGCCAGTTGATCCAAATGACAAAGAAACATGGGGAGACAGTGAGCACAGGCTAGCATATGTCTCAGAAACAACTGTGATCTTCAAGGACATTGTTCAGGTTAGGGATGACCAATGGTGGAAGGCGCTTTCCACCGGCTACGTCACACAATGGGCTGCAATGAATCCCCAGAAGATTGACGCCCTCTTTTACGCCAACTCGGTGGATGAGGTGAAGGCACTCGCCCCATTGCTCGAGAAGTTCAGGACAACTGTGGGGAGAAAGGCCTACATTGTTGTCTCTGGGGGCAAGTTTTTGGGCTGTGAGGATGCTGCCACGGCTCTGAATTGGCCGAAAGAGGTTTGCAAGGAGAGGAGATTCAAGATCATGGATCTGGGGATTGGAGCTCTGTCTGGGATTTCAAACTCAGAAGTGCCTGTTCTACAAGCTGTGTATGCCAGCATGAAAGGGCTAATCAAGATTCATAACCCCAGTGTAGTGATCACAGTAGCTGATGCAGACTCTAACATCAAGAAGGCTCTGAAAATGGCTGTGGAGACTAACACAAACAACTCCACACTTGTTCTTCTGCCAAGACCATCTGTGCCCAAACTTCTCTGGATGCCCGATCTTCGCCCCACTGCATTGCCAAGTAAGAATCTTGCTCTTTCTTTCGTATAGTATGGTCTGACTCTAATACCAAATTGAAATATGTATTATGTCTGAACTAAAAGTATAAGTGTAAAGATAATTGAACTATAGGTTTATACTTTATAGGGAAATGGGTTAAATATGCATATGAACTTTATTAGAAAAGTCAATTAAACACCCAAACTTTTAAAAGTCAAATAAAGAACATGTCATATTTGTGCATTCAAGCCCAAAAATTTGTTAGTGACATGTAACAGCTTCCGGCTAGCTCTTGGAACAAAAACCAATGATCTAATTGACTTTTCATATAAATTTTATAGGGTGTATTTGACCATCTTCCCTACTTTATATATTATCCTCTCAACTCTAAATAATGTGTGTATTTTCAGATTGGAACAAGATGAGAGTATCTATCAACATTATCACTCAAAACAGGGCAAATTCATTGGCAAGGCTGCTGAGGTCTCTGAGCAATGCATTCTATGTAGGAGATGAAGTTTCCATCACATTCAACATGGACAGCAAGGTGGATGAGGCAACCATAAAGCTGGTGAACTCATTTAGCTGGCCTCACGGGCCAAAAACTCTACGAAGGCGAATCATCCAGGGCGGGCTGATTCGGGCAGTGAGTGAAAGTTGGTACCCTTCATCAGATGACGAGTTCGGGCTCCTACTTGAGGATGACATCGAAGTTTCCCCTTACTATTACCTCTGGATTAAGTACGCACTCTTGGCATACCATTATGACCCTCAAGTCTCACTCCCTGAGCTCTCAACAATCTCCCTTTACACGCCGCGTTTGGTTGAGGTGGTGAAGGAGCGGCCTAAGTGGAATGCCACTGAGTTCTTCAAACGGATCCACCCAAACACGCCCTACCTCCACCAGCTCCCATGCAGCTGGGGAGCATTGTTCTTCCCGAAACAATGGAGGGAGTTTTATGTTTACATGCACATGCGATTCACCGAGGATGCTAAGCAGAATCCTGTCCAGATTCCTAAGTCTAGAACCAACGGCTGGCAAGCTTCGTGGAAGAAATTCTTGATCGACATGATGTATCTAAGAGGCTATGTGAGCTTGTACCCAAACTTCCCTAACCAGGCGAGCTTCTCCACCAATCACATGGAGCCCGGGGCGCATATTGCGGCGAAGGACAACGTTGTTAAGCACAAAAAGGATGATTTTGAGGTGCCATTGTTGAAACAGGACTTCAGGGATCTTCTCCCCAATGGGAAATTACCGCCAGCGTCGAAATTGCCGTCACTCAACCTCTTCAACCAGGCGGTTTCGCTCAAGGGGTTGAAGTCTGCCGGCGCGAAGCTGAAACAAGACGTCCTTGAATGTGACGTTGCAGAGGTTGTCGACGTTCATCACGACACTGGCCTACCTTCGCACTGTGCGAGATTCTAAAAATCGTGGTTGTTTGATCTGCCCGGAGATTTATATCATTCTTTTAAGATTTTTGTTCTTTACGTTATATTACGCCGAGGGTGATCGGAGAAACTAATCTGTCAGCCCCATCCTTATTTTTTTGCGACAAGCCAAAACATTCAATATACATAGATTATTTATTTACATCAGCATAACATAGAATGAAAGCTTTGATTTACGGAAAAGTTTGCAGGCTTCACCTCATAGTGAACTTTCGGTGAAGCCGAGGTAAGATCGTGAAGACCTATAGGCGACTTTCATAGAGAGTAGAATTTAAAACTTTGTGATTATCAAGCTAACAGCTTACCAACTCAGTTGGGGTTATGTTGCTCCTAACATATATAGAATGAAGCTTTAATGTTGTATTGTCTATCATTTTAATAGTTCTGACGGTTAAGATCCAACTAAAACTCAACTAGATTAATCTCCTTTGTGCGTATCCATGAATCAACATCACGAGGTGGCTTGGTGATCCAAAATCAAAATTACTATCTGTATCGAGAAATCAATTATGATATGCACGGAAATGCAGAAGGTTCTCCTCTACATAATCTTTATTTGATATGGTTTGCAAGAAAAGTTAGTTGCAATTCTTAGCAGTTGAAGAGGAGCATGCATCGTCCTAGTTGTACCTTCTTTTCAAGAACCATAATTTAGTGTTATGTTAGTTTTCATGGCGATAGAGTAGTGCGCAAATGCATCACATTGAAATGGGCGACAGCAGCTCAAACGCGGAATAAGCATGAATAGGTTAGCATTCCATGCAGTAGGGACGGAGCCAGGAATTCGATTGAGGGGGGTGAAGTGGGCGAAAAATAAAACTAAATAAATAACCTAAGAAATATAATTGTACAATATTAGTGTGTTGAAGCCATAGGGGAAGGTGATGCCCAAGGATTCAAACCCTTGACCTTTACTATTACCAAGCATGTGCTTGGCCAACTAATCTAACTCATCTCTAGTAACATTTAATAGTTTTTTTATACTAATACTCATGGTTGCAGTAGGCGCTAGGCGCTAGTCGGGCGCCCGGACAGCGCCTAGGCGGAATCTAGGCGGCGCTAGGCGGGCGCCAAAAAAACAGTGGTAGACTTGCAGTTTGACATTTTTAATGAGGTTGTTTTCAACATTTAATCAAATAACACATCCAAATAAATGAATTAATGATAATTCATAAGTAACATCAAAACAATGGTTTTCAAAAAAAAAAAAAAAAAACATTAAAACAACATTAAGAAAATTAAAAATACTCAAATATGAAATACTCAAATGCTTCAATCATCCAAAGATTCAAAGTATCAAACTAGTCTACGAGTGTATATATGTCATATTATATATATGTATGCGCGCGCGCACACACACACACACATATATATAATAAAAAAAATAGGCCGATCCGATCGGGTTAACTCGACCGAAATGGACGAGTTAACTCGACTAACTTAGACGCTAGGCGGCCAAATCGGCCGAGTTAGGCGCTAGGCGGACGCCTAGGCGGCCGGTAACCTAGGCAGGCGCCTAGGGGGGAAATCGCCACGGTCTAGAGGCGCCTAGCGCCTAGGCGGGGCATAGGCGGGCGCCTAGACCGATTTTTACAACCCTGCTAATACTAAAACATGTACTATATATACATATATACATACAAAAATTATATATGGGGTGGGGTGGGGTGGGGTGGGGGGGGATGGGGCAGCAGACCCCCCTGCCCCCCTTTGGCTCCGTCCTTGCATGCAATGTTGTACGTATTTAGTAAGTCGATCTCAAGTTAGTTGATGAATAAGTCTTATTAGTCAAGTAAAGAGTTTTTTTTTTTTTTTTTTTTTTTTTTTTTTTTTTTTTTTTTTAAGTACTACTTTAAACCTATTGAAGCACAAATTGTCCATGCATATGTAACATCTCATTTGAGAGAGCCATAGAGAAATCATTGAGTTGTGAAGCTACTTGGCAACAACTAAACAGAGTTTCAATTGAATAAAAAGAAAAAAACTTTATAGATGCTCTAAATTGATATAAAAAAAAAAAAAAACACAATTACAATTGATTCTTATTATTTTTATGGGAAAATATAACTTTTCGTCTCTAAGTTATAAGGTAATTGTCGAATTTATCTATAAGTGTTGGTCGTGCTCACGTTTAATCCCTGCGTTATCATTGGCGTTGCACTTTTTTTTTTTTTTTTTTTTTTTTTTTTTTACTTTTCATGCTCACTTTTTGTTTCGCTGAGCTATACTAAACTTGCAAAATTTGTCCCTGATGGTTTGTTAGTAAAGGGACAAAAAGTGCAATGTCAATGATAACTTAGGGACGAAAAGTGGGCATGACCAACATTTAGTGATGAATTTTACAATTATCGTATAACTTAAGGACGAAAAAGTGCAATTTTTTCTATTTTTGTTTATATCAACACGTTATTGCTAATCTGAAAAATATTTAGCATTTTTATACTTATGTAAATCATATTATACAAATATGTGGCATTTTTATATATACTTATGTGGACTTCATTGTACAATTCATTAATTAATTTTTCAAAATTCTTTTAAGGACGACCACCTAATATTGTGGGAGGAAACAATTGATGATTGTCGTTGTTAAAGGGCAACAACAGTTGTTCAAAAACTAAATAAGGATAGTCATGGTTGTCTCAAAGTCTAGATATAATATGAACCTCAGGTTGATTATCGAAGACCCATATAAGAGTGAAGCATACTAGATTTTACATTCTCTCATGTGACTTAAAGACACGTGAATGGCGCTTCGACCACACTCTTCGAGGCCACGTCAAGTTATTTGGTTACCAAAGAGCCATGCAGGAGTGGAGCACTCTAGCTTGTACAGTGAAAGATTAAGGATTAATTATATGTGGTTTGATCAGGCTCCATAATCTACTTTGTAATAAGAAAAGTAGATCGTTGATGTATCTAGAGGTGTGGTCTCTACTTTGTAACAATTTAATGGGGAAACTCCTTTAATTCGTTATCTTATTCTATAAAGTTTTCTCTTATTTCTAGAGATGGTTCTCAGCAGAACAAACTGAATATTCGTTTCAATCTAAACAGTTTTCATAAATAGCAAATATCTTGAATGAATTTAATGCTTTATCTTGACATTTGAATTTTCAAGATCCAATTTTGGTTAAGATTCTTCAAATATTTATTTTGCAATAAAATGATTTCAATGTTGTATGTGACAATCGATTTAGCTGAAATTGAGTTGCACAAAGGTTGAATGGTTTGGTTTTCCGGCGGGGGATGGGGGATTTTTTTCGTTTCGATTTTGTTAGGGGTTTTTATTTTTATTTTATTCTTTTTTTGGGTTGTGACCGTGGGTTTGTGTGTTTGGGTTGTTGGGGTTTTCCGATAATGGTTTCTATTTGTCTGTTCTCGATGTGATTCGAGTGTATGCATTATTAATTGACATTGTGTGCATCTAGATGGGTTTGTGTCTTTATTGTTAGTGTATGCGTATTTGGTTTGCATTGTGTGCGTTTAAGTTGCCCCACTTATGTATGTGCATTTCTGTACTGCTCTTTGCAACTCATCAAGTTAGTGTGTACAACTGTGTACTGCCGTTGTGTCTTTTGTGGGTTGTGGATGGGAGGTTGGGGACTGTGGGTATATGCTTTTAAGTTGTATTTAGTTTGAGTTGAACCCTGAATGGTTTTAGTAGTTTACTTCGGTGTATGCATATTTGGTATTAAGTGTGTGTGCTAATGGGTGATGGATGGGAGGTTGGGATTGTAGGTGTGTGTTGTGTAGTTTTATGGTACTTGCGTTCACCACTGTATGGTGTGTTTTTACTTTAGTGTGTGCGTAGTTAGTATGAAGTGCGTGTTGTTTCGTTGGCTCACTTGTATATATGCATTTGTGTGTTGGTCTGTGCAAATCAATTAGTAAGTGTTTGCGTCAATGTATGCTTTTGGCTACCGGTGTCTCTATGTGGGTGGTGGATGTGTGAGCAGGCAACAATTCACATAAAAGCAATGCAAAGGGCTTGAAGCCATTACAGATTTATTACATGGGGGAGATTCTAATCTATGATTTCAATGTACATTGGGATAGGAACATCAAGTGCGCTGTTTGTTTATGCGAACAACGTTTGATAAATACCTCGTCTTTCGGTCACATTTTCAATCGTTTTATATAATAGACTTTTTTGGGTGTGGTGTTTAGTTAGATGGTGCGCAATGACCCCTATTAGGAAAAACGCATTGAATTTTGGATTTACTGGTGTTTATGGGTTTATTGTGATGTATGATTTCAACCTCTCTAACCACTTAGTATTTGTATTATTTCGGTATATTGTCGTGTGTATGCAGTGCATGTGAGAAGTTGAGGTTGTTTATTATTTCGGTATTTTGGATTTACTGGTGTTTATGGGTTTATTGGGATGTATCGGGGTTATCAAATATGCGGTGCGTGCGTATCAGCTCTGAGGCGTGTGCAATTTTTGTAGTAGGTGTATTGGCTTTTGTCTTTGCATGACTGGCATTTTATTGATCCCTATTATGTGCTTAATATAATGATTGGTGGCGAGATGTGTGCGCTTCAGTAGTTGGGTGTGTGCTTAGAGTGAACCAAATATTCAATTTGTGGTTATGTGCATCATATTTCTCTAGTTTGGAACACACAAAAATCGACATTTATTATATGTACAAAAAATTAAGTAAACCAAGATCTATCTTTCCTAGTTGTTCACATTTTCAATTTTATATTTAAACAATGCTATATTTTCTAATTATTTCTCCAAAAAATAATTTCTATGTTTTATCAATTTGGCTTGAACCACAATATCAAAGAGCGCATAACCGTTTGGCAACTCTATATGTCAAGTAATGCGGTTAAATCACTAACAAATTTATGGATGTGCTTATAATAATAATAATAATAATAATAATAATAATAATAATAATTTATTGTTACTTTTGTTGTAATTTTTCAGATTAGGTCAAGTAGAAATCGCGTTGCATCATTACAAACAGGCAGGGCATGAAGCAGATCCTGATATTATGAGCAACGCTAAAAATCTTCAACTTCGTCTCTCCATGAATCCAACTGCACTGAAGCTAAGAAGCAAAGAGATTATATGTGAATTATTCTTGTTTACTGTGTGTGCTCGGTGCGAAATATACCTATCTGTACAACATAAATGGTGCAAAGTGTGTGCGCTCAGGGTTATTTTACTGTTTAATTAATGTGTGTGCATCAATGTTGTTTATAATATGTCATAGGAATTCGATTTCATTGGAATTAAAATGGTAAATTTTAGTTTGATTACATTACGGTAACTTATAATTTCAGTGTGTGCGCTGTATTTGTTGAGTAGATGCGTTGTAGTAGTTTGGCGTGTGCGGACTAATTACATCCTTGTCAAATTAATTGAAACATGTCTTTATTATTATTTTTTTTTGGTTAAATTAATTCAATGTTTGTTAAAAAGTTTACATATTTTTTGTTCATAGCCATATGAAACTTAACAGTATACTGTTATTACTAAAACGCCATATTATTTTATAATATGTCATAGGAGTTCGATTTGATTGTAAATAAAATGGTAAATGTTTGTTTAACTACAATACAGTAAATTATAAATTCATGACATCACGCACACACCAAATTCAAATTCAACCAATACAGAGCACACATAAATCAATCACGAATACACGCTCACACCAAATAACAATTTCATAAATTCAATTAAACAATAATCATAATAACAACTACTTGTTATAAACCGCATCTCAGTAACTTGCACATGCCTCACAACACAAACGCACACATGACCATAATTAATCATTTTTGGTAAACTAATAATCCAACCACCACGTACTTGTATAATATTTTTTTAAAAAAAAATCAATAAACACAACATCTTCAATGCAGACACCCATCTAATTTGAGTTTCTGTCAACATTTAAAACCAACAAACATCTAGATTGACCGCGTACATGAAAAACGCACACGCCTAACAGCAACTACGCATACACTGCCGTCATATTCTCCCGACCAAAGAGTCTGCATTCTTGTCATAAATTAACACAAACACACGAGGCTGGTTCATGCACACTTTAACTACCAATTATTTTACAACAGATACAAAAAAATACAATAACATTGTCATGGCATAATCCGTTTTACCCTTACTCGCACACGCTGTTGCACAACTACGCACACAACAACATAAACTTAAAATTCTGGAGCACAAAAAAACAACAAAACAGAACTCTTACAACACTTTTCTCTAAAAAAAATACCCAAAACATGAATCTTGCACACACCATATAACAATTTTTGTAACAAAAAAAAAAAAAAAAAAAAAAAAAACAATGACACCATAAATGTTGGAGCCCCCGACCCTATAATTTGCGCACTGAAAAGTACACACACGCACAGACCATCATCACTTCTGAATTTGATGCAAAAAGAACACAGCCATCTGCACACGCCATTGCACATACACGCACACGACATTTCTAATAAACTTACAATCTTAGACCACAAAAACAACGACAAATTACACTTACAACATTTTTTTATATAAAAGCAATCCAAACACAAAAATCACTGCACACACCATACAACAATGTGCGTAACAAAAAAAAAAAAAAAAACAAACATTTGCACACGCCTTTGCACATACACGCACACAGCATCGTTCAAAAACACCAAAAAAATTACAACAGATGCACATATCAGTTTTTTCACTAGCCATTCGTCAGCTCTAGCCTTTTTCCGTTTGCAGTCTTCTTTCCGATCATTATTCCGTGAACAGCTACGTTAAAAGAAAATTAAAAGTAATTATTTCCATTAATATTGTCCATAATATTATCTTAAAGATTTCAATTTAATTCTACCGATAATTAACCACACTACTACAATTACTTCTTTATCCTTATATTTAAAATATATCCTTAATTACTTTATAATTTTTTTTTAATCTCAACCATGCATTTATAATGAGTTAATGGTTGTGATGAGATCTCACAATCTCATCTATCTAGGTGACCTCATGAGAACCGCAGCCTATATATATATATATATATATATATATATATATATATATATATATATATATATATATATATTGTTTTATTTTAACGGGTCAGATTTGAGATTTTTTAAGTGATTTCTGCTGGAAAAAAAATAGGGGTGGGGGCTGTTTAGTAATTCCGTTTATTCATTAATTAATTGCCTTTGAATACCGAGATATTCTCGGTATCTTTACAATACCTTCCTTTAATTTAGTTTTCTACTCCCTCACTCCACAGAAGACATAGTAGCCGATCTCTCTCTCCCTACCGTGTATACAGGCGATTCGAATGTTCCATGGCAGAGTCCTCGCTCCGGTGGTCAAAGAGGCGGAAGCCATCGTCTTCTGCTGGTGTGCAAGGTAAGTTTTTCCTCCCGTTTTTTTTATGGTTTTGATTTGCGGTTTTTTTTGTGTGGTATTGTTTGCTTCCATGTTAGGTGTGATTGTTAGGGTTGGGGGTTCTTGTTTTGTGGTATGGTTTTTCGACAGGGTAGGTGTGGTTGGGATTTTCGGTGTGGCGGGGGACGGGGGTTGTTCACGTTGGGTTACCCGCGGTGTAGGGGGGTTGTCGAGTTGCTGTGGTGCGGTGTTGTTTTGTTTGGTCACAGGGGGTTAGCTTGTTTTGTTTTCCGGGAGAGGGGGGGTGGAGTGCGATGTTCAGGTTCGGGATTGGTAGTTTTTTTTTTTTTTTTTTTTTTTTTTTTGAAGGAGTTCAAAGGAATAGTAAATATCAAATTCTTAATATTTAAATAGGTTTTAAAGTCCCAAGAGAAATATAGGACTAAAATATGCTCAAAATTAAATGAGAAACCAAACAAGCTGTCTTAATAGACCATAATTTCCTAAATTGGCTTAAAGATCCAAAATTGAATGATATTTAAAAAAGAATTTATGAGATAATAAAATGCTAAATCCAACCTTAATATATGCTATTATGAATGTATAATTATAACAATAATTTATGAATATACGTAGCCTGCATGGATTTGCATATTAATATATTATTAACCCATATATCCTAAATAAATTGCAATACTTCAGGCAATTTAATATAAACCTCAATATTAAATTAAAAATTCAAACAACAAATTTAAAACTTAATATTTGTCCAAAATTGAATGATAATTTAATAATAACTGAAAGAGGAATTAATTTGATCAATTAGCCAGAAGAAGTCCAAATATGATGATAAAAAAAAAATGATGCAAACCCAATAAACTAAAGCAGGCCCAAGATTTTTTTTTAATGAGCCCAGGTCTGGCCGTATTAGGCCAGACCCGGCCCAAACTATATTCCATCATCATCATCTTCTTGTTTAATCAACCAGAAGCAGCCCTACCAGCGGCAACCAGGAGACCGCAGCTCCGACGAACAGTAGCAAAAGGAGGTCGCCGGCGTCGCCTGTAAGAGAGGAAGGCAGTAGCGACGTCACCAGGAAACCCAAGTTCCGCCGCATGGTCTCGTCACAGCGCCATCGCCTTCATCGTCCGTCTGGCGCGATGCAATCGGCCAACCAGCGTCGTCGGAACTTGAGGAGCAGCGGTCAGGAGTCGCCTGGTAGAGGAGATACAGCAGCGGCCTAACCGGGAATCAAACCTACCTCCGGCGTCTTTCCCTGTTGCAGCAGCAACGTCCGCCACCGCCGCCTGCAATACCAAGTCGCACCGTCGTCGCCTAACACTAAAACTAGAAGTCTAATGGCTGTTGTTTGAAAACAAAGCACTGGCGACTTCTGAAACCAGTTTCGAGGTTGCCGGCCAGTTGCATTCGAACCATTGCGTAAGTCTCGATTTATCCCGGCCAAAACAAATCGGCGGCGGAAAAAAAAATCACGATGTAGGTATCTAATTTCAAAATCCAAAGGAAATTAAAAAAAAAAATCGTGTTTAATGCTCCTAATTAAATTTCAAGCAGTAGTTTTCTTTTGGCAGATTCTTAATGCTGAAATTTAATTTCAGCAATCCAACAATCAATTATTTGTAATTAATTCAATCAAAACATACATGTCAAATTACTCAATTATATCCGGACTAAATAGATATATTTTGTATGCAGATTTAGAAGAATTAATATACAAAACATATACAAAAAACTTGATGTATATGAAAATTAATATTGTTTTTAGGCAAAACAATCAACCAGGCAGAGATTATATAGGCTCCGATACCAACTGTTAGACATAAATAATCTAACTATACTGCATAATAATACGAGATACCTGATCTCGTATACGCGGAAGCGGTAGTCGTGTTGATCTCCAGCCACAGTTGATGTTCTTGATGTGTTGCCTATTGAACGGTAGACCGTCAGCCATATTTGTCCCATGCATACTTGACTCAGAACCCTAGATGGCGTATTGGTGTCTACTGAGCAGTATGAGTACCATATCTTTATGTGATATATAATGAATATCCTGAAGCCCATCGATCCAGCTTTATATTAGACACAGAGTCCGGGTGGATATCAACTTCTAGTTATTCAGTCCAACCAGACCACTTAATAAGTCTAGTCAACTTGCACCACTTAATTAGGGCCCTAATTTATAATATATATAATATATATTCTTGGTCCCGATAGGGTGGTAGAAAGTCTAGAGGGGGAGGGGGGGGGGGGGGGGTGAATAGACTTTCTAAGCTTTTTCACAATTAACAACTCTTTGGTAATTTCAACTCTAAATAACAAGTAAATAGAGAAGTATTTAACTTGAAGTGCACAGCGGAATAAATATGTGTAAAGAGTTATGCCCAATCAATAAATTGAATCACATGCACATGTTAGATAAGTTCAGATGATGTGTAATGTAACATGAATATCTTGAATATTTAAAGGAGATGGTGCACTCAATATTTAACAATATTATTCAAGATTATAAATACGACTTCGTGTCACATCAACCGTATGATGAATGTCACATGCAATACGTCAAACTTGTTTAGAATAATTCAAATATTAAGCGTAAAGAGTTTGAGTTACATGCATACGTGAAAAGACACTAAACCCGAAAGATTAAGAGTAACAGTGAATAGTAAACGGGTTAGTCAAATACTTAAATAGATAAAGCGAATTATGTAAGTGCGGTATGTAAATGAGAGAGGCAATTTATAGTGGTTCAGAAGTGGCGTAATCTTCCTAGTCCACTTTACTCCATATATTATTAGGAAAAATCTTATATTTTCATGTTCACATACTAATTGCATTTGTTAATTAACATTTGATTTGCCTGCATATCTTAATTTGCTTGCTTTAGAATGTTTGTAGCTTCTTAATTTGATAATCGAATTCAGTGTTTGTATGGAACATTTTTAACTATTCTAACTTTGTCTTTAGGGTGACCCTTTGGTCTTAATTTCTGTTAGAAGGTTTGTCTTCGTTTCTCAATTTTTTCCTAGTTGTTCTTTATGATTCTTTGCTACTTATCTATGATGTTTGAATTGAAACTAGTTAATTGAGAAGATGTAAATTATAATCCTCTGTTGCAAAACGAAGTTAAACATGAATAAATATAGAACTCCATATCACTATTTGCCTCTCCGTTAGTAAACGTGTGATAACAACACTCTAGGCTTGGTAAAGGGTTGAGGTATATTTTCAGCCTATTTATATTCTCTTGATTCATGTTAATATCCAATTATTCTTGTAGCGAGGAAGAGGCTAGGATGAAGGCCTACTATGTCTCAACCAGACATTATTATGCATTCGGGGCTCTTGTGTCATAGGAACTCTCTTACAAATTGAAAGGTATTGTTTGATGACATACTCTCTTGCATCTTATTGTTCTTGGATTCTCTAAAATTTTTTCCTTTTTCTTTCCAGAATTAAAAGGAGTTCGGTGGGTGCTCCCAGATTCTTATTTGGATGTTAAAAATAAGGACTATCGAGGTATGAAGTTCTATGGATTGGTATTATTGGTATGACATGTTTCTGGAGTAATACTATAATGTTACAGTAACTCATTTTGCATTTTTGGGTTGGTGATCAAGTAATACTATAATGTTAGAGTAACTCATTTTGCACTTTTGGGTTGCTGACTTTGTCTTTAGGGTGACCCTTTGGTGTTAATTTTTGTTTTTTAATTCATAAATTCAAAATTTTTTCCTAGACTATGAATTCCGTTAATTTTTTAAAAAATGAATGTAGTCAGTGATTTCTCTTCAATGGAATTCAATATAGACCTTAGCAGATAGAGTGCTGAAAATATTAGTTTTTCTCTTCAATGGAATTCAATAGGTGTTTTATTATTATTATTTTTGTTTTTTCCTGAGTTATGGGTTATTGGGGGTGGGTTTAGTGGCAACATGTGTGGTGGTGTTTGTAGTCTTGTGCATAATGGTTGTGTAGTGTGTGCGTTTAATACCAATGGTCTCTTGATTGATGGCGTGTGCATCCCTTATCGGTAGTCTGTGCATGAGGTGCAGTGTGTTGGGGGTTCACTGTGTGCATATTTGGTATGCGGCGTTAGCTTTGTTTTTTGGTATGTGGTGGCTGGGTTTAGTAGAATTGGTAGTGGTGGTGCGGGTGGGAGTATGGACGTGTGCTGTGTGTGTGTTATGATGACAGTGTGTGCTTGGGGATTGTACCTTGGGGTTTGGGACTTTGAGTTTGTATGGTTTGGTGTAGTGTGTGTCCTTTATATAATAGTGCATGCGTGTGAGGTGGCGTGGTGGTGCATACTGTGTGCATGCTTGATGTTTGTGCGTAGATGTTGCACTGTGAGGAGTGATCTTGTTAGTATTATTGTAGAATTATTTACTAAGAAAAAAGGAAAAATCAATCATATTGTAAAATGGAACAGGCAGTGAAGATAATGAGAATGATGTATTGATGTGTACTACTATCTCCTATGTGATAGTATTTACAAATCCTCTGTATTGAGCTATGTAGAATCTTCTGACTTATTTTTCAAAGACACATGGTAAATATTTATAATTCTTCTCATAAATTTTGATAGTGTTTTATTGTATTTTTCTCTTTATTGAAGGAAAATTGAAATTAGAAGATGGAACTACAACTTGTGGATGAACAACCGAAGTTGTCTGGTCGTGAAACACTAAAGCATTTCAATAGATCAATGCCTCGCTATACCTCATTTTGTTATTAATGTCTTATTAATGTGCTTGTAATTATTATATTAGTAAATTCTTGTACTATTACAAAAGTTTTGAGTTGTAATTTGTTAAATATTACGATGTATTTGATTGCTTTTTATTTTAATTTAGAATTGTATACTATGCACACACCACCGGCAAAATCATATGTCCACTACTTTTGCATTCTTTTAATTAATAAATTTTAACCCAAAAAACATGGATGATTCATGCTCACTACGAATAACAATTTTTTAACAAAAAAAAAAAATTAAAAATCACAATCATGCAAATTTGGCGGGTACAGTGACTTGCACACGTTGTTGCACACCAATGCACACACCACCGTATATAACAATTTTAGTTAAACAAAAAACAAAGGAAAAGTACTTGCTCTAACGCACACGCTTAAAAATGCACACGCCATACCACATAACTGCACACACCCACCAAGGCTACCATCTCCAAAATAAAAATTAAAAAAAAAAAACAAACAAACAAACCACTTACACACGCCAACCCCCCCCCCCCTCCCCCCCCCCCCCCCCCCCACCAAATAGCACACACAAAGACCTAACAATTGCAAACCCACTACGTACGAAATTTTTTTTAAAAAAAACACATACCAACGTAGAAATGCACACGCCATATGCAAACACTAACGCCAATATTAAATTACGGCAAACGGCAAACACCAACACTATAGCTTCATCATGCTTAAGAATCTTATGAGACTTCATACTTATAATTTGCACACTGCCACCTACATAAGCGCATCCACCATCGAACTAAACAAAAAAAAAAAAAAAAAAAAAAAAAAAAAAAAAAAAGGTGGTGCAAAGTTCCATTACCAGAAATTCTCACACACCCTACCACACAAATGTACACAGTAACACAACATTAAATTACGACAAATGGGAAACACCAACACTATAGCTTCATCATGCTTAAGAATATTATGAAACGTCATGCTTACAATTTGCACATGCCCGCCCACATAAGCGCAACCACCTTCGAACTAATTTTTTTTTTTTAAAAAAAAGTATGGTGCACAGTTCCATTACCAAAAATTCGCACACACCCTACCACACAAATGCACACAATAACACAACATTAAATTATGACAAATGGGAAACACCAACACTATAGCTTCATCATACTTAAGAATCTTATGAAACGTCATGCTTACAATTTGCACACACCCACCCACATAAGCGCAAATCACCATCGAACTAATTTTTTTTTTTAAAAAAAAGGAGTAAAAGACATTTTTGATCCTAGACTTATTGTGGCATGGACAATTTTAGTCATTTATAAAAAAATCAGACAATTTGTGGACACTCTTATTGTGACGAGGACAATTTTGGTCCTCCGTCACTCTCCCCGTTAGATTTCCCGTTTGAGAGGGGGTATTTGTGTCTTTTCATCATACCTCCTTCTTCCAGGTGTCGTTCTTAGCCATTAGATTGGACCTTGAACTTCTGAGTTCTAATGGCTGGTAGAATGGATGTGCACATCCACATGTCATATTGCACCCCTGCTACCTTCATGACTTTGGCCAAGAATTATCTGTGATTACGATTGAGCACACAACGTCTCCCCTCTTCCCTGATTACTTCTTGGACAACGAAGTGGAGCAATGCTGTTTTTCCATCAATACTCTTCACATAAGAGAGGTTCCTGAGAGCGGTAAGGTTAAACGCTTGAGCATCTCCTCTTGCGGTCGCTATATTCATTCTGTTCCCAGCTTTCAAAATGGCCTCCAGTAGTTTCATGAAGAGTCTTTGGCCTCTAAGCTCATTGCTGGCCAGTTCCAGGGTCGGTAAAGACTCATTCAGTTGGAGGATCTATGGGCCATAATTCGATCTGAAAAGCATGGCATTGAAACGATTCAAGGCAGATGGGATGGCTTTTAGGATGTAGAAGAGGAAGGATTCAACGTCGGCTAGCCTTATAAGGTCTCCTACAAAGTTAAGGATGTCCGGTTCTTCCTCTCTAGTTGGGACAACTCTGCAGAGCTTCTCTAGAGTTTATGCACTTAAGCCTTGTCCCTACACCATAATCTCTCTCCGGGGAACTCCAAGAGACTTGAGCACAATTGCTATGTTCTGTGATTTCCTGGTGTCAAGAATGAAGATATGAGGGGTTAGCCCTATTGCTACTATGTCCCTTTTTTTTATATGGGGAACTACTGTCTCTTTGAGGTGATTTCTGGTTATAGCAACATATCCAAATAGGGCTTCCATAAGATCTCCATCAAACCTGAATTGCAAATCAAAAAGGCGGAGCACTTTTCTTTTCAACCTCCAGAAGCGGCGGTGGAGGAGGCAGAGCACTCTTCTGTCCAAGCAGGATCCTGAGAGGTTGAAGACTTGCCTCTAAGCAGAGGAATTTCATGAATCGGCGTTCCACTGCCTTTCCTCTTGTTACTCTCTCTCCTAACCACCCTCTTCTCTTCCACTTTCTTGCTATTGTTCAAACCTGTCTTTTGAAGCTCTTTTTCGCATCTCCACTCTCCAGTTTCCTCCAATAAAGCACATCCAACCCTTCCTCATCAACAATCACCCCCTTCACCTTCCCTCCAAACCTCGAAAACTCGTCTCGACGACCTACATCCCTACAATTAGGGTAAGGATCAACATAAGGATTAGTTGCAGCAGTTGCACTGCCTCTTTCCGCGAATACCTAATGAAAATGACGAAGGAGAGTGATGAAAAGACGCAAATACCCCTCTCAAACGGGAAATCTAACGTGAAGAGTGACGAAGGACTAAAATTGTCCTCGTCACAATAAGAGTGTCCAAAAATTGTCTGATTTTTTTTATAACGGACTAAAATTGTCCATGCCACTATAAGTCTAGGACCAAAAATGTCTTTTACTCAAAAAAAAAAAGTATGGTGCAAAGTTCCATTACCAGAAATTCGCACACACACTACCGCACAAATGCACACACTAACGCAACATTAACGTAGGAAAATTTACAAATGTACATACATGTGTTCTTATGCGCCATTTGCAAGCTCTGTAGGAGTGTAAAAAATATTGTTCTTATTTGCACGTTAAAATATCATAATACAAAGTATATCTAATTATTACCATTGATAGGATGAATAATATTATGGTAAAGATGCTATTTAAATTATCACCAAAATTAAACACCATCATATAATTACTCTTTCACCCTTCTTATTTAAATCTGTCATTAATTAATTGATTTTTGACTTTCAATCATACCCATACATTAAAAATTGATTAATGGATGAGATGAGATCTCATGATCTCATATATCAAGGGGATCTCATGGGAACCAAAGCCTATGGCTCTGTTTGGCAAACCTAGCTGAAAAGCTATAAGCTAAGAGCTGAAAGTTGAAAAGGAGCTGAAAACTGAAAAGTTATAAGCTTGGAGCTGAAAACTGAAGAGCTGTTAAGCTAGCTGTTATGATTGAAAGTGTTTGGTAAAATTAGCTGTTTGATAAGCTAATTAATATAAAAAGACTAAAAAGGACATATTCATAAAATTTAAATTAGTTTGTTTATATATTAAAATTTAATATTTTATCTTTAAAAAAAATTAACATTTTAAAATAAAACTATTAGCATAATAATGATCTAGCATCTCATAATGAAGTAGCAATTTTGGTGCAAATCTCATAATAATAATAATAATAATAATAATAATAATAATAATAATAATAATAATAATAATAATAATAATAATAATAATAATAATAATAATATAATAATAATAATAATAATAATAATAATAATAATAATATAATAATAATAATAATAATAATAATAATAATAATAATAATAATAATAATAATAATAATATTTGCGGTGAAAGTTGCGGATAAAGGAGAAGAGAAAAAGAATTTTAATTAGGAAGGGTAAATTATGTCATTTCTTTAAAATAATAAGGATAAAGATGGAAAAAAAAGTTAGGAAGCTAGGAGCTTATTTTGGGAACATTACCAAACAGAGCTTATAGCTTATTAGTAGCTTAAAATAAGCTATAAGCTCCTAAATAAGCTATGCCAAACAGAGCATATATATATATATATATATATATATATATATATATATATATATATATATATATATATATATATAACTGAGATATAATATTATTATAATTATGGAATTAAATTCTATGTACTAATTAACCAAAATTAGTGTACCAAAATAGTAATTATTCATTAATATAATTACCTTATATAATTATCTTACAATTTCCTTTTGAAAAATCATACAAATTTATAATTCTATACATATATATTTTAGCTAAGTTATAATATTATTATAATTAAGGAATTAATTTTATATACCAACTGGTTGAAATTAATGTACCAAAATAATAATTATTTATTAATGTAATTGCCTAGTATAATTGTTTTGCTTACACTTTCCTTTTGAAAAATCATACAAATTTGCACCACTCTAAATGAGTTGAAATTATTGATTTGTGATAGTAAAAGCAACATAACAACTTCAACAGCAAACATTGTATACAAAAAAGTTTTTCAACATTTTTAATAATTTGACCTTATTATATTATCATATTTTAATATTATAATTGTTATTAAATTTCTTATCTTTTTTACTTTCTAACACAAATTACAAGAGTATAATGATAGTTCCTATATTTTGATTCCAAGTTTTTTTTTTTTTTTTAATTCAAGACTACTATCTAATTTTTTTTCCCTTTGAAACATATTTATTTTACAATAAAAAATTACCTAAATCATATATGGGAACAAAACAATTCTAAATTACGTGATTTAATTTTAATTTTTTTTCGGATCGGAGGCGGCGTCCGATCGCCTTCCCCTGCTGCCATCTCCCATGCATACAACGTCCGCTTTCATTGTCTTTTCTGTATTCACCGTTTTCTCCTCCATCTCCATCGCTACCGGTCCTTACCCCTTTATTTTCACACTGTTGTTTCCATTTGCTTTGTTTTACTGGTTTAATTTTGTTTGTAGTTTCCGTGTTTTCCCTCTCGTTGTTTTGACGTGTGTCTTCCTTTCATTTACTTTGGCGAGTTTTTTCTTTTCTTTTTTTTTTTTCTTTTTTTATAAAGCGTGAAACGATAAAACTGGTCATAGCGTATGTGAATCTCATCCTGGGTGACAAACATGACAATGAAAAAGAGACTCCTCTAAACTATGATATGCAGTTCAGTTCGATAGAGATATTGTCAATGGATAGAAGAATGGAAATCGATACTCTGGTGGTGTGTAAGACTATTTATCCAGTGTCAGTCTTGGGTACGTTTGGCCAAATCGTTAAATAAGCTTTAAGTTCCTCCAAAGAATTCAGCTTCAAATTTGTGAAAAAGACTGCGAATCAAGTTTTCTGTAGCATTATTACTAGGGAAGTTGTTTTTATGTCTGACTGTAAGGAATGCTTGACCATTCCATCAATCTTTATTGTAAACGTTTCAACATATGATTAATGAAATAGCTTCTTTACTTTCAAACTAAAAAAAAAAATCTAATTTTTTTCACTGTTTAATGTTTTTAAAAAAAAAAAAATTATTTTCCTTCTTTCCCCATATTTATTTTAGTAATAATATAATTACCTAAATCATATTACAATATTGATTTTTTCAAGAAATTGTAGACAATCGAGTCATATATTATTAAATTAATTGGTGATACTTTTGCAGTAATCTTATAATCAAATAAATGTTTTCAAATATTAGAATTGTTTATAATTTCATCTTTCATTTTTTTTTTTTTTTTTTTTTTGGATACAAAGGGAGGGACGAAGCCCGGTGTGGAACTAGAAAGCATTACCGCCAACCCTACGCGAGGGTGCCCCGCGTTGAACTCTTGCACCTAGCCTATCTTCCACGAGTAAATCCTCTACACACGTAGGTTGGCGATCAAGAATCTGAGTCCCTATCTCGTGGGCCAAAGCGACCGAAGCAAGTCTATCGGCGACTTTATTCCGCTCCCGAATGACATGCCGGAATTCAACTTCTTGAATCTTGTTACTTTCCTTAATGCAAAGTTGCACGATATTGCTTCCTCTTCTCAGCCTAAGGTTCTCGTTGATGCTCTTGATCAGAGATAGAGAATGGCTTTCCACGATGAGGCTTCTCACACCACAACTAGCAGTCATCCTAATCCCTAACAGGACCGCCCAAGCCCTTCTGCGTCATCCTCATATCCAACGCCCCAAATGGTCTCGCATCACTCCTCCGCAAGCTGCCTTTATATAATTTCATCTTTAATTTTATTTTATTATCTAAATATATAATAAAAAAATTATCCGTACATTACACAGATAATTTACTTATGTGCGTGTATATATATGTATATATATATATATATATATATATATATATATATATATATATATATATATATATATATATATATATATGGAAGGGTTTCCATGCATATAATAGCTCCTATTGAAAATGGGGTTAAATCTAACTTATCTAAGCCTTACATAACTGTAGATCTAACGAATAGAATTGTAGACGAAATTTTTACATGAACGGCTCATTAAGGGCTTTTTTGTCCTTTCCTTCCTAATCTCAGTCGATTTCCGATCTCCTTCGACATTGTCTCTGTGTGTTTCTCTTTTTTCAATTTCTGTATGGATTCCTAATCTCCGTTCTTTCCTAATCTTAGTCGATTTTCGATCTCGATTATATTGCCTATAAAATCTATTATGTTCATCGTTCAATTGCTCATTCAACCAAAGGATTTAAAGTGAAGAACATCGGCAACTGATCAACAATGGAAGAATTCGATCAAGGTATTTTTCTATCACTAATTCAAATTCTATCGCTGTTAAAATCACGCACCTAAAGGTTCCAATCACGAATAATATGCACGTTAAGCACTAAATACACTCACCTTAAGGTTTAAACACAGAATCTTAATGATTCAAACCTTAAATTTTAGCACTGTTATATTCGCACACCTAACACCTTTAATTGACACACCTTAAGTACTGAAATCGCGCACCTTAGGTAATGAATTTAAGCACCTTACTTTCTATGACTGTTACATTGCTGCACCTAAAGAGTTAAGTAGACGCACCTTAAGAATTCAGTTAATGCACCTAACAGTTTAAGAATGCACACTAACGGTTTGGCAGCGTAGGTATTAAATTGGCGCACCTTAAGGATTAAAAGCACGCACCTTAAATAGAAAAATTACGCACCTTAACTTCTATCAATAGTTGTTACACTGACGCACCTTAAGCGTTTAATGGACGCTCCTTATGTTTTTACTTTACGCACCTAAAGGTTTCATTATACAAACTGAGAACTTGGTAGTGAAGTGATTAAGTTCACGCACCTTAAGCCTTCACAATACGCACCTTAGACACAAAAAATACGCACCTTATGCTTTAAATCTTTACACTTTCTGGTTTAGTAAACGCACCTTAAGCATTGACGCCATTCACCTTAAGGTTTAAAAGCATGCACCTATAACATGATGTTTATATGTTACAGTTCCCAGTGACTTGCAATCTTCAAACAACCTCAGTTTGAGTCCCAACAACAATAGCGACGGTTATACTTTGACGATATCTCCTAGAATGACACAATATTGGACTCCACACTGTGAAGATGAGATCAAACCATTGGATGGAATGTATTTTAAAACATTGGAAGTTGCTATTGAATTTTATAAAAATTATGCTGCAAAAGTTGGATTTGACACAAGGTCTAGTTCCGTTGTAAAAGCACGCGATGGAACGATAGTTACAAAGCATATTGTTTCTAGTAGAGAAGGATTTAAAAATTCAGGTGCTCAACAACGTCACTCCAAATCAAATGCAGACGCAGGAGAAGATTCTTCCTATCCAAAGCGGATGAGGGTTTCAAACAGAACTGGTTGCAAAGCTAGGATTATTTTTAAGTACATGGGAAGTGTTGGATATGTGGTTAAGACATTTGACGAAAAACATAATCATTGCATGTCTTCAGTTCTTGCAAAACAGTTCCTAAAGGGCAATAGAAATATCAATGCTGTCCATCAGAAATTTATTGCAGATTGTGCTAAAGCAAATATTGGGGTAACAAAATCCTACGGCTTGTTTAAAGAAATCGTGGGGGATTACTCTGAAATTGGGATTACTTTAAAAATGCTAGAAGGGATATTAGAGCCTTCATATTAGGTGCTGATGGACAAATGATCGTGCATAATCTTCATAAGAAACAAGAGTTGTATCCCACATTTGCTTTCAACTATGATGTTGATGAAGATGAGCAGCTGTGTAGATTATTTTAGGCAGATCCAATCTCAAAAAAGAATTATGCTGCATTTGGAGATGTCGTCTCGTTTGATGCTACATATTCAACCAACAGGTATTACTCTATTCAATAGCTTACGTATGTTTCATTAATTAACTCACCTTAAACTTTACATTGTCACACCTTAAATATTGAAATCACGTACCTTAAATGTTGAAATCACACACCTTAAGTTCAATGTAGCTGCATATAACTTTGCAGTAGAAAAATCATAAGAACTGTTTGGCCTTTCCAATTAACGCACCCTAAGCACTAACACGACGCACCGTAGGAAAGTACATAACGCACCTTAATGTCCATATATCTGCACTCAGTATTATATTCAACTCACCTTAAGCATTATAACCACGCACCTGATAGTGTAAGTTTACGCACCTTAAGGTTTAGACATACTCACTGACTGCTTGAAATTGAGAATATAAATAAACGCACCTTCAACCTTGATATAACGCACCTCAAACACTAATATCACGCACCTTAAGGTGCATCATTTTGAATTACAAATGCCAACACATGGGTGAGAGAATTTAAGACTTAAGGTGCGTTAACGTATTGCTTTAGGTGAGTATTTTTTAGAACTTGGATACTGTGATGTCTTCTTTGGCTTGTAGGTACAGTATGGCTTTTACACCATTCACAAGAGTTGATAACCATAAGAAATGTATCACCTTTGCTGGATTGTTGCTAAACGAAGACATAGAGTCATATGTTTGGCTATTTGAAAACTTTAAAAAGGCAATGGGATTTGAACCAAGGGTAATTGTTACTGATCAGGATCTAGCTTTGAAAGTGGCAATTTCAAGAGTTTTTAAGCAAGCTAGGCATCGTTATTACATGTGGCACATTATGTGCAAAGTTGGGGAAAATGTTGGTCCTACATTGAGCAAGAATGAGGTGTTTAGGAACAAACTGAACTCCATTGTTTGGACTTCTTATTTGTAACCTGCTGATTTTGGGATGCAATGGAAGTAGCTCATGGAACTGTGACAATAAAGGCTACAATCCAGAGTTGAAGATACCCTTGGAAATAGAAAAGCCTGTTTCAATGGTGTAACACCCCCTAATTTTAAAAGCATTTAAAGACTCATAAAATAAAGGTAGACTAATAATAATAATCCAAACAGAGCATAGACTATCCACATGAGTTGGGGTGTTATGCCACACCTAGGTTTGAGAACCTAGATGCACAGGCTAAGACTATCCAGCCAGGTGAAAACCATAAGTCAATAGTCAATTACAATCCACGGCACGCAGGACAACTACTACAACTAGGACTAACTAGACTAAGACTACGAGTCCATTTAGCGCGCTCCTCAGCTAATGATCATCACCTGAAAAACATATCGTAGCAACCGTTAGCGAATAATGCTGAGTAACCCACTCCCACGCGTTAAGTACAATAAATATAAATATAGGAAATCATTTTGAAACTGGAATACATATATAGTCTTAAGCAACACTAGCTTTCAAATCAAGATCAGGACCCAGAATATAACTACGGATCGACACCACGAATACCCCTAACATGCGTCCTATACTTGCAAGGTATAATAAACAGGCAAGCACATAATTTCACATAATTAACAATTAAAGGCAAGCATCGGGACTCAATAATCAACAATTAGCAAATAATCATCAGAACATACAATCCATCTTCCAACCTTATACCAAGTTCCAACCTTTACTCCTTTACATCCTTATATTTGTTCCAATCTGTACCTCCAGGCCACCCTTATATCGCCTCCCTTATTCCTCCGGAGTAACTACATGCCCCACTCCATAACCACCAACAAGTCCACCAACATGGGAGCACCGAAGTGTCATTCGCATAGTCGGTGCCTCTAGCACCACTACAAGGGGTCAGCGCATATAGCCCTGACATGACACCACGACGCTTATACCCTGACCCAAGCCTTTAGCCAGCAAGTCTACGGGGTGGTCCGTGCCTTTAGCACGATAACCGAGCACTCGTTGTGCTTTCTGCCAACAATTCATTTCCACCAATCAAAATCTCATCATCATCAGTCACATCAATCATTGCGCAATGATCACAACACCCATCATCATTCAATCAATCAACATTCAATCAACAATAATAATCAAGATATAATGACAACAATACGTACTACACATAAATTTCTAGAACGGTACTCAAAACATCATACGAGACTCGTAAACATCAAACGGGGTACAACGGGACATGGGGAAACATCAAACGGGGGAAAACATCTCGCCGCACACCCACTTTTCAGCGGGTGGGCGGTGGGTGGTGGACCACCCGCCGGTGGGCGTCCTCTTTCCAGCGAGTGGCCGACGGGCAGGCCACTGCCCGCCGGCTGCCCGCTGGAGCTTGGGTAGCCGGGCAGCCCCCACTGGTACAACGGTAGAAATCCCGGTTCGGTGTTCATTAGTGGAACTCAAAACCATGTCCAAATACATTCTAACACGTAACGACAACATCACGGATTCAATTAACGAAGATTAAACCAAGAATCATTCCAATCACGTTCTAGCACGATTCCTAAATAAGCCAAGGCCCGACAACAATCACATAACGGTTCAGGAGCATCCGGAATCTCAAGAACATCAAGAAGTCTATATGCAAAGCCCTAAAGACAAGTCCTAGGCTATACTCAACACCCGAGCATGCATAAACCCACCCAATAACACCAAGAATATCATAACACGAGATTCACGATATAAACCTTAGTGACAAGTTCTAGACATAATTAAATACAAGATCACACATATAATCAATCACAACATCAAGGTCATCAAGATTATCAAATAAACACAACATAAACCCAAGGCAAAGCTCTATCAAGACTCAATCACAAAATCACACATCAAAGGAGCCAACAATCAAGATATAGCAAGGAAAATAGATTTTGTAAGACATGGGTTACCTCTTAGCCCTAATCAATATCCTTGGCTACTAAGGTTCTTCTCAAAGATCCTTCTCCAATTGATCTTTCTAGGTTTGGTGGTGGGGAATTCCTTTGCTAGGTTTCCTCGGGGGGAATGTCTCGTGTGATAGAATTAACTGTGGTAGGGTTTCTAAATGCTTTCTAATCCTATATATATAGATTCAGGAGTCCTAACTAGAGTCTGAATAGTAAAGGCCCACTTTCCCCATTCCTAACGGATTAAAGACTCGGTTAAGGATAAGGGTCCGTAATCCATTGTGGGACACACTAATTAATTAATGGGAATTATGGTCCAATTAAATCCTTTTTAATTATACATTAACGGGATTAATTCCATAATTAGTCCGGATTCGGAGGCCGTAACACAGGGTGTTACAAATGGTCTATACAATTACTGTTTTCTATCAAGTTTAGGCTGAAATATGTACCTCCTGTTTCACTTGTAGGGTGTTGAGTGTTAGAGAAGATGCTGGATTATTACACTATGAGATTAAGGATGCGGGAAATAGAATATTTAGTGTGGTGCACAATGTCAATGAACAAGAGGCTACATGTAGTTGCAAAATGTTTGAGATGGTTGGACTGTTGTGTAGGCACATATTTGTGGTCTTTAAAGACTTAAACCTTGAAAAGATACCTTTGAGGTATGCGGTTAATTGATGGACTAAGGATTCATCTTTAAAGGCTACATTTGAAATTGATGGTGCCATTTATGATCAAAGTGGACCCAATGATGAAAAAAAGGTGATGTTGAACAAATTGTGGGCTGATATACACTGATGTATTGGTCTGGCAGAATCAAACATGTATCAATTGACTGCATTTTCGCAAGTGATTAATGAACAAAACAGCTGCTAATGTTAGGAAAGGAGAAGTTATCCCCTCAACATAGCAGGAAGACTGTTATAGAATCCTTTTGTGGGTCAACAAATATCTCATATATTAATTTACTTCCACCGAAGCATGAAAAGAACACGAGCAGTGGTAATCATATCAAAAGCAACAAGGAGTTGGCAATGGAGAAAAAAAAAAAGGCAAGAGGTGCAATAATTGTGGGGTTAGAAGGGATAATCATGATAGCAGGAATTGCCAACTTAGGGATAAAACAAAGGACAAAAACAGGCATAAAATATTATTTTTACACTTGTTTTTCAATTTAGATTGAAAATAGTTAGAAAATATGTAACCTTAAGGTGTGTGGTTTTGCTCCTTAAGGTGCTTGATTTTAATGTTTAACATTCATTACTTTGTATATTCACTGATTTGGCTCAACACACAAAACGATTTGACTTAAGGTGCATGGTTTAATAGTTTAAGGTGCGTGTTATTAATTCTTGAGGTGCGTGGATTTAGTCTTTAAGGTGCGCGAATTTACACTTTAAGATGCTAGTACTGTAAACGTAAGGTGCGCTTATACACTTTTAAACAAAAAAAAAATGCACCCAAGAAACTACAAAAGCAGTAAGGTGCGTCGATTCACACTTTAAGGTGCGCGAAGTAACACGATGCGTGGTCTGGAG